>NW_013952738.1:230720-238537 GCF_001266775.1 Austrofundulus limnaeus
CTCTGCTGCTTTTAGATACAGCTCTGCTGCTTATAGCTACAGCTCTGCTGCTTTTAGCTACTGTTCTGCTGCTTTTAGATACAGCTCTGCTGCTTTTAGCTACAGCTCTGCTGCTTTTAGCTACTGTTCTGCTGCTTTTAGATACAGCTCTGCTGCTTTTAGATACAGCTCCGCTGCTTTTAGCTTGCGTTTTAGCTACAACTCTAGTATTTTTAGTGGCTGTTTTGTTACTTTTAGTGTCCATTTAGCTTATTTCAGCTTTTGCTGCTGTTTGGCTATTTTATTATGTGTTCTTAATTGTAACATTAGCATATTTTTTAGCTAAATTTAGCTTTTGTTCTTTTAGCTAATTTACTGTTTTCTACAAATGTGCTAATTTTAGCTTTAGAAACTGTTTTGATCATCTTTTGAGCATCTTTTGTTAAACAACTTTTGTTTTGCTAATATCATATTTTGCCACTTTTGGCTATTTTTGTTATTTGGTAACTTTAGTGTTTACTGCTTTTCTTTAGTTTTAGCTACCGTTTTGCCAAATTGAGTTTTAGCATCTGTTTTTCAGTTTTATGTATTTTTTTGTCTAAATATTGTCTTTTGCTTTTAGCTGCTGTTTTGCTTATTTTTAGCTTCTAGCTACTATTCTATTGGTTTTAATTTTTAGCTTCTTTACTTTAGCTTATGTTTGGCTCATTTCAGCTTGTGTTTTGAGCATCTTTATGATATTCATTTTGCTGGTTTTAACTTTAGCAGTTCAGTTTTAGCTCAAATAAATTTCGGCTGGTGTTTGTTCCTCAGTTCCTCTGTAAGCATGAGGTGCCTGACGTTTAAGCTCCGCCCCCTGTGTTTCCAGGACCGTCACGCTCTGCTGGACGTCACTCCCAAAGCCGTGGACACGTTGAACTACACGCAGTGGTACCCCATCGTCATCTTCCTGAACCCGGACAGCAAACAGGGCGTGAAGACCATGAGGAACCGCCTCATGCCCGGGTCCAACCGCAGCGCCAGGAAACTCTACGAGCAGTCCGTCAGGCTGAAGAAGACCTGCTCTCACCTGTTCACAGGTGAGCGGCTCTCCCACCCTCCTCCCACCCGCTCCGTCGGGAGGATTTTTCTGATCAGTTCTCATTTATTTCAGCAACGATCGATCTGAACTCTGCGAACGACGCGTGGTACGGCAGCGTGAAAGACTCGATCCGGGAGCAGCAGGACCGAGCGGTCTGGGTTTCTGAGGCCAAGGTGAGTCGTCTGATCCGCCCCGCTGATTGTGTGCCATCGTCATTTTTTGCCGTCACGTTTCGCTCCTCGTTCTCCAGATGGACGGTTCAGAGGAGGACCTGGACCTCCACGACGACCGCATGTCCTACCTGTCGGCCATGAGCGCTGACTACCTCAGCATGGACAGCCGCCTGACCAGCGACTACGACGACACGGCGGACGAGGGCGGAGCTTACACCGACAACGAGCTGGACGAGCCCATGGACGAGCCGCAGCCCGTGTCGGCCATCAGCCGGTCGTCGGAGCCCGTGCTGCCGGACGAGGTGAGGCGTCGGCCCAGAGGAGACATGTCGTTTTTAACCAACCTTCATGTTCTAACCGTGTGATGTCATAACCCTGCGTCTGTGTAGAGGCCCCACCCCGTTCCCCCACGTATGAAGAGAGCAGGAAGTAGAGAGATGCTCAGCAGAGATCCCAGCCCTCCTCCTTCTTTTGTCCCTGAACCCCCGAAGGTGAGAACCTCCCTCTGCTCCCCTCAGCCTCCATCTGTCTCAGGTTTTACCGACCAACACGACAGAAACTCTGTTTTATAACAGAAAACATAAAATACGTTTAAAATTTTATAACTAAAATGTGTTTGTTGGGTCCAAGTTCTGTTGTGTTTCTAATAAAGTTTGACCATCTGCAGTGAAATGTCACAACAAAGATAAAAGGAATGGATCACTTGCTGAAATCTAAAATTAGCACAAGGTTAGCGAAAGCTAAAGGCTATGGTGTAGTGTTAGAGCAGCCAGCTTTGGACCAGAGCGTCACAGGTTTGACTCCCTGCCATGCCCATGTGCCATGGTGTCCTTGAGCCAACACACCCAACTCCCAGGGCGCCTACATAGCTGCCCACTGCTCCACTTGGGTGTTTCTCACGTGTGGTGGGTCACCTGCAGAACACAAATCTTGTCATGGTATGGGAACATACACTGATGACTAATAAAGTACCTTTACTTTACCTTAAATAAAACACACAAAGAGATAAAGAAAGATAAACATAAAACTTAAATCAAAGCTACTTACTAAAAATGGCAAAAAGGTCGTTAGTGGGAAAAGGGTGCCACAAAGGGTAGCACAAAGGCTAGCTCAAAGTAGCATGAAGGCTAGCTCAAAGTAACACAAAGTCGAAGGCTAGCTCTAAGTAACACAAGGAGTAGCTAAGGCTAGCTCAAAGTAGTTCTGCACAAAAGTTAGCTCAAAGTAGCACAGAGGCTAGCTCTAGGTAACACAAGGGGTAGCTCTAAGGCTAGCTCAAAGTAGTTCTACACAAAGGTTGGCTCAAAGTAGCACAGCAGCTAGCTTAAAATAGTAAGAAATTTGGCTCAAAGTAGCACGAACGCTAACTCAAGGTTTATCTGAAAGTAGCACAGAGGCTAGCTCAAAGTAGCACAGAGGCTAGCTCAAAGTAGCACAGAGGCTAGCTCAAAGTAGCACAGAGGCTAGCTCAAAGAAGCACGAAGGCTGGCTCAAAGTAGCACGAGGGCTGGCTCAAAGTAGCACGAGGGCTGGCTCTAAGTAACACAAGAGGTAGCTAAGACTAGCTCAAAGTAGCACAGACGCTAGCTCAAAGTAGCACAGACGCTAGCTCAAAGTAGCACAGAGGCTAGCTCAAAGTAGCACAGAGGCTAGCTCAAAGTAGCACAGAGGCTAGCTCAAAGTAGCACAGAGGCTAGCTTTAAACAGTATGAAGGTTAGCTCAAAGTAGCACGAACGCTAGCTCAAGGTTTATCTGAAAGTAGCACAGAGGCTAGCTCAACGTAGCACAAGTGTTAGCTAAAAGTAGCACAGAGGCTAGCCCAACAGATCCTTCTCATTAAATCTCGCCTGACATTTTTAGTCTGTTCCTGTTTCAGGTCCGGTCCCAGACTCGCTCCGACTCGACGCGGAGCTACGAGTCTCACTCCAGCAGCACCATCAGCAGCGACGCCGCGATCGTAAACAGACCGGGTCCCCCGCCCGTGGCCCTGAAGCCCACCGTGGCCCGTCCCAACCAGCCGTCAGAGGATCAGAGCACAAAGAAAGAGCAGGGGGAGGAGGAGGACCCCGCCAACAAATCCTTCCTGGGAAAGGTCTGTTCAAAGATCAACAGATTGTCTTTTCCTCCTCCTTCCTCTGATCTGTTGTTTCTGTTCTTTACTTAGTAAATTATTTGTTTTGCTTCTCTTCCTTTCCTTGCTTTCTCTTTATGAAATAGCGGGCGGTTAATCAGGTAACTGTCTGTTTCAAGCCTTCCACAGATGTTTGCTATAGCTGAACACTCAGTACTGAGTCTTTATGTTATTTAAAAAACGCTTGAAATTTATTGAAAAATGCAGCTTAAGTTTTATTTCTGAGCTGGAATTAATCTGACTTCTTTTAAACAATTTTATTAAAGAGTAAATGTTTATTCTCGTTTACCTGAAAAATGAACTGAAAACATATTAAAACAAAATGTAGGAACCCTCACCTTCATCTTCATCACTTTTCACATTTGTTTTTTGACTTCCCTGTGAGTCGTGCCATCTGGTTGTGCAGCATCTGTTTATGAATTTATTCATATTTTGAATTTTATTTTTTAGATCCAGGATTAATTAATTACCTCCGACTGATTTTCTCGCAGATTAAAGCCTTTGAGAAGATGGACCACCTGGCCCGAGCTCAGAGGCTCCTGGAGCTGCAGGAGGCGGAGAACGCTCGAGTCAGTAACGTGCATGCCTGCAACGTGCACAACAGTAACGTGCACGACAGCAATGTTTCAGCAAGAGGATGCTTTCAGCTAGATTTGACCTCAAACACAGAAAATGATCTTATGCTTACACAACTGTACAATGGAATCAACCAGAGAGTTTTAAAGTCATTAAAACAGAAAAAAACAGTATTTTCTCTGAAAACACTAAGAGCTGAATGAAGGAATTACTGAATAAGAGTTGGATGTTAAAGATTAAAGAAGCAGAACATGAGTTAAAAGAAGGAAAACAGAAGTAGAAGCAGTAAAATATTAAAATTAAAGAGGCCCAATTCATAGCTAAAATGCTAAAGTTGCAAAAACCGTACCTAAAAGCTAAACATAATGTTTAACAGCTTAACAAAATGCTAGCTTAAACTTAAATGTGGCTAAACACTATTTGTCTTAAAAGCCAAGGAATTTGTAGAAAAGTGCAAGGTTCATATTTGTAGCACAGCAAAGTGCTAGGGATGCATAGCACAGTGCTAGGGATGCATAGCACAGTGCTAGGGATGCATAGCACAGTGCTAGGGATACGTAGCGCAATGTTGGATATGTAACAAAATGCTAGGTATATGTAGCACAGTGCTAGGTATATGTAGCACAGTGCTAGATATATGTAGCAAAGTGCTAGGAATACGTAGCACGATGTTGGATTCATAACAAAATACTAGGTATATGTAGCAAGGTGCTAGGTATATGTAGCAAGGTGCTAGGTATATGTAGCAAGGTGCTAGGTATATGTAGCAAAGTGCTAGGTATATGTAGCACAGTGCTAGATATATGTAGCAAAGTGCTAGGAATACGTAGCACGACGTTGGATTCATAACAAAATACTAGATATATGTAGCAAGGTGCTAGGTATATGTAGCAAAATGCTATAGCACAATGCTAGGGATACGTAGTGCAATGTTTGGTACATAGCAAAGTGGTAGGGATACGTAGCATAATGTTGGATTCATAACAAAATACTATGTATATGTAGCAAAGTGCTAGGTATTTGTAGCAAAGTGCTAGCTAAAAGATAAATGACAAAAAACAAAGGTTCATCTTGTTAAAGTGAATTTCTGTGGACAATGTTTTTGAAGGAATTGGAACTGAATGTTTTGTTTTTATTTGTATATAAAATTCTGCTAAGGTGGATGTTTCGAGCTGCCAGAACACTTCTCTCCTTTGAGTTGGTCTAATGTCATGTGATGTTTGTTTTTTCTTTGTTTTCCAATACTATCGGTTCTGACATATCTGGGTTCATTCCTGTTTCTGCTCAGTTGGAAATTGCCCAGAAGCATCCAGACATTTATGCTGTCCCAGTGAAACTGCCAAAACCCAACCTAAACCGCCCGCAGCCGATTGGGTGAGAGCCTCTTCTGTCCATCTGAGAAACCAGCAATAATACCAGTTTTGATCTGAATTCAAGCTAAACTGTTTTTCGTCAGGTCCAACGCCGAGCCGCAGGCGATGCCCAGACCTCCATACTCAGAGACCAGAGGACACGAGGACAGGGAGGTGGAGTACCGGCGCCAGCTGTCCGACCAGGCCAGGAAGGGATACTACAACCCTCAGAAATACAACGACACTGAGCTGTGAGGCGCCCAGAACCAGGAAGTAAGCCCGTGGCTCCGTCACCCGYCTGGTTACAGCTTCTCTGAACTCTTTACTTGCAGTCACATTTCCTGCCGAGACGTCCGCTTCAACACTGATTTCAGATTATCTTTTGTTTTTAATTATTTTTGAAGCTGTCGTCTTTATGTTGTACAGAAAGTGTGCGTCTGGTTCTGTTCTTCACGAGTAAAATGTTCTGGTGTAAATATTCAGTTTGTTTCCGTCTAGTTCAGTTTCCTTTTTATTAAACCCAGTTTGAGCCTCCGGTGTTGGACTGTTACCGCTGAGCCACAGAGGAACTGTTCAAGTCCAACAGGGAAAAACTGTTGAATCTACCAGAAATAAAGAGGGGTTTGAGGTGGCCGCAACTGAATTGAGAAGGATTTGAGACACTTGCAACTAAATTGAGAGGTTTAAGAGATCTGCAACTAAATTAAGGATTTAGGAGGCTTACAACTAAATTAAGGTTTTAAGATGACCACAACTAAATTGAGAAGGGTTTGTGACGCTTGCAACTACATAGAGAAGGGTTTGAGACCTTCGCAACTAAATTGAGAAAGGCTTGAGATTCTCGCAACTAAACTAAAAAAATTTGAGATGCTTGCAACTAAATTGAGAGGGGTTTGAGATTCTTGCAACTAAACTAAGAAAAGTTTGCGATGCTTGCAACTAAATTGAGAAGGGTTTGAGACTCTTGCAACTAAATTGAGAAGGGTTTGATGCTCTTGCAACTAAATTGAGAAGGGTTTGAGATTCTCGCAACTAAACTGAGAAGTTTGAGATGCCCACAATTAAATTGAGAGGTTTGAGACTTGCAACTAAGCTAAGAAAAATTTGAGATGCTTGCAACTAAATTGAGAGGTTAGGGACGCGTGTAGTTAAACTAAGAGTTAGTTTAGTTTTAATTCTCTGTCATCAGATTGTAACAGTCGGCACAGGAGGCGGACGTTTCTTTCACCACCCTATGGAACATCTCAGATCTAGTTTTCACATTGATACTGTTCTGTCAGTCCGTTGCTCGCCTCTACATTTCACGCTGGACACTTGGTCCTCGGTGCGCTGTACGTGGGTGGAAGCTGTGCACTCTGGGAAAACTGTCAAGTGCCTTCTCGTTTTACCTTCTGAAGACTGGCTTTGAAAATCTGAACCCAGGTGACAATCCTGTGCTGTTTTTATTCCTTATGATTAAAGAATTATTTGTAAACTTGAAATGGAAACACCTGCTGTTACTTTCTTTGAGCTTCAAATCCAAACTGGAGTTGAAGTTACTCCAAACACAACTGTTCCTATTTGTGTCTGTGTTGAACTGAAAAGCTCCTGTGAGTCCTGAGCTGGACCTGAGGCAGAGTCGTCACCTTTTTATTGCAGATATTTTTGTACCGAATCCAAACCCGCCGTGCACGAGTGTCGGGAACCTGGTGACAATCATGTCTTTTTGTTTGTGACTTTCACCGTTTTGTAGTGTTTGACCTCCTGAGTGTTTCACTACTCGCTCTCTGAAAAGTCCAATAAAACGTTTTTTTACACACTGGTTTCTTTAAGTTTCAGTTTTCTTTCTGTTGTTTGTGCGGCTGAATAGAAACACAAAGTTACGTTCAAAGGTTTCATCCTCTCATCGAGGGCATGGATGCCTTATTTTGTGTTTCTAAAGATAAATTTGTGTTTTTTCCAGGGTGGAACAATTCCACAATGACAAAAACTGAGTGAACTGATTTTTCAAATCAAAGAAAATGTTACCAATATTCAGAAGCTGTTTAATCAGAGAAGGCAGTTATAATTTGAGCGGATTTGGTAAATTTAAAGTTTCAGCAGTGAGAACTACTAGAAAAAGCTTTTGTGTGTCTGTGTGTAGTGTGAAACTTTGGAATTGAATGTAGTTAAAAATAAAACAATTCAGATATTCATAAATTCCAAATAAGATATAAAAAATGATTTAATTTCAGGACAAGTGTGACGATGGTGGTGTTTGACTTTGTGGTTGCTCTAAATGAACAGTTTTAAGATTAGGCATTACTATAATAGCAAGATTGTGATTTTATTTTTATAAATATTAGGATATTAAAATGGTATCTGTAATTAAGATGTTGTTACATTATTGATTTATCATCCTTACTGCAACATATATAATTATTTTGTTAGAAAATAGTTTTATGTGGTTATCAATATAAGATTTTTTTTCTTCTGCTACCTTTAATTTTATTTTATTTCATTTTATTTTTAGATATTAAAATGGTATCTGTAATTAAGATGTTGT
>NW_013952738.1:239033-252625 GCF_001266775.1 Austrofundulus limnaeus
AGCTCCATGAAAAACAAACAGGAAGCAGCAGGTTGGAGACAACTATTGTCATCGTCCTAAAATAATCACCAAGTTTTTAGTTGATAAAACTGAGTTACACAATTATTTTAGGAAGGTGTCGCTATGATGAACTGATTTAACTAGTGACCAAATAACTGCTGGTTAGTGAACTCACAGGAACATCACAAGCTGGAGGATGCATTGACAAATATGTTTATTCAAACTATAAAACTAATACTAGAACTAATGAAAACTAGCAAATCTGCTGTAAAAACTAATTCAAACTGAATTAAAAGATAAAAAGTAAAAACAAAAAACTACAATGAAAAATTCAAACTATTATAACCTTGTTCTAACCGAGCGCGGACCCCCAGCCGTACCTTGATGGTCGGGTGTTCTGATCCGGGGGGTTCTGGCTGGTCACTGGGTGTATATATGTCTGTGTGTATGTACTGACAGTGTTTATGAATGTGGGCATGTATGTATATCTTTATACTCTATACTGTATGTATGGGTATGTGTGTGTTTTTATATATGCCCTCCATGTATTTATCCGTTTGTTTTTCAGGTGAGCGGACAGATGTTGGGTGTGTGGTCCTGTGTTTTGTTGGTGTATATTTAATATACTTCTAATCGCTACTTCAATCTTTCTATCTTTCTAATCACTTCTCTCTCTGTTTTTCTCTCTGTCTCTATTTTCTCTTCACTTAAAAAAGTCACTGATGATGAAGAAATAAATGAACTAAATAAACTAATATTTAGTTTTGTTTTCTACTGAAGTGACAAAAAAAGAGGTTATACAACAAAAATATTCTGTTGTTATTTGTTAAATTATGACATGGTGGAGACAGGAAGCAGCCCAGATATGGAAATCCCTAAAACTGAAAGGATGGACTCAGATCTGTAGTTTGAGACGATTCTTGCATCAAAATTTGGACAAATGAACCGATTGTTAAAGAAAAGCTGGAGTTCGACCTTAAACTCGGAAGAACAAAGATGAAGTTGGATGTCGGCCGTGTTCTGAAGCCATGCAAGTGAAGTCTGGGCCCCGAAAGGTGGGAGTAGATTCGGAATTAAAGGGGTCCAAGCAGGGGACCTTGTGGAACTCCTGTGGTTTTTTTGAACATGTGATTAGGGTTTCCTGCATTTTAAATTTACTGTTAACCGTGTTCTTACTAGAGAGGACCCAYCTAACAGTAGATTATTATTATCCAGTAGATGACGCTAAGGTTTTCTTAAACAATTGTTTATTCTGGTTTTTATATGGCTGAATGTTTTCTTTTTTCTGATGCTGTTCCACTCCTTCTGTAGCATGTCATTTATTACGTGTTTAGTCATTGTAAAGCACTTGCACACAAACACACGACCAAAAATGTAATAAATCACACACAGAACAAACACGCACACTCACACACAAACATACGGCCTTAGCGGAGGTTTGCACTCTCTGAGTGCTTCTAGTTTGTTTATTTACTGTTCTTGTAATTTAACCTCAGTTTTAGCTTCATGACGTTTATTAGCTGTGTTTTCACAGACAATCTAGTTTTATTTTGATTTCTGTATTTTCTAGTTAAGATGTTAATTTCCCATTGAACAAAAGACACCAGACCGCTTCAGGCTTTTCTTCAGTTTATTCTGCAGAATTATACATGCATTTTCCTTTTCTCTCTGAAGCTCTTCACCGTTCGGGTCACCCTGACAATAATAGGTCCATCATGATTGGAGTACATTCAGATATTACAGCTATTAGACCAAAGCTAATATTGTCTCTGTTTGCAACCTAAATATACACAAAAACCCTACAAGTTGTCTTTGGTCRAACCTAAAGAGTCACAGAAACACTCAGTGTAGTGATACGGATTGCCTTCTGCTGTCAGACTGGATGAAGGAGTTTACGTGACAGTCAACTGTACAGATTAAGGCAAGTGGAACGGGACACAGAGGAAGGGGCGGAGTTAAAAGGATGGGGGAGAAAGAGGAGGAGGAAATGCGTTCAGATGTAGACGGGTTGCTCCTGCGCCGTCAGCAGGCGGTACATGGCCGCAGGCATCGTCTTCATGTGGATCTGGAGCAGAAGGAAGACGAGGTTATTTTCTCCTGTAATTTAATCTCTTAGTAACTCAAACGACTGTGTTCTCACCTCGCCCATGGCGTTGGACAGGATCTGAACGATCTTCTCGTGAGGGGTCGCCACCACGCTCTGGCCGTTGATCTCGATGATGCGGTGACCGACTCGGACGCCGCCTCGCTCTGCGATGCCGCCTCTCATCAAGCTGCAGATCTGCACAAGAAAAGAAAAACTCAGGAAGTCAAAGGTATTTAGATTGATTTCTCATTTACCTTTTCCTAATGGGCACCGGACCCGCCTTGTTAAAAATACATGATGACATTGCTGTCTTTGTTACAGTAAGCGTCCAGTCGTTCTGGTTCTACTAGACCTTGCAGCCTTCGACACGGGGACCATTCTGTCCTTCTGACTCGTTTAAAACACTTTGTTGGTATCCGTGGTACAGCACTAAAGTGTCTTATCTACTATCAGACAGAACTTTCTCTATCATGAACAATAATTTATCCTCCAATGCACCTCTGTTGTGTGGGGTGCCACAAGGCTCCATCCTTGGTCCCTTCTCTTTTCCCTTTATATGCTGCCACTAGGAGAAGTTACAGTATATCTGCGCACAAAGTGTCCCTTCTATTGTTCTGCAGATGACTAACAAATCCACTTGTCTCTTAAACCAGGCATGACTAACGTGGTTCTCTCTTGTCCGGACTGTATAACGGCTGTTACACAGTGGCAAAGTAAAACCTTTAAACTTTAACTTGTCCAGAACGTGGCTGCCTGTCTTTTAGCCAGCACCTCTAGACGTGAGCGTCACCCATTTTATCCTCTTTGCACTGGCTTCCTGTCCGTTCTACAAATGATTTTAAAAATTTACTTTGTTTTTAAAGCTCTTAATGGCACGRCCCCAAAATGTTTATCTGAACCTTTATGTCTAACTGTACATGGGACATCAGGTCAGCTTTGATTGGACATCCCAAAGACAAGGATAAGCATTGGGGTGGCAGGACCCCGACTCTGGAACAAACCCCCTTCTAGAACATCGCTCCACCTCTGACCTGGGCATCTTTAAGACAAGACATTTCTTTAGACCCCAAACCCAGACCCAAACCAGTGGTTATTCCGTATGTTGCGGGTGTTTCGGAGAAACTGAGACGTTTATTTTCTAAACATGATGTCCCAGTGGTTTTCAAACCCCAAAACACATTACGGCAAAGGCTGGTTCACMCCAAAGATCCGGTGCCCCGGCACAAACAGAGCAATGTTGTATATGCTGTTAAGTGCCAGGAGGACTGCGACCAGTTATACATCGGGGAAACAAAGCAACCACTGTTCAAAAGAATGTCCCAACACAGACGAGCTACATCTAATGGCCAGAACTCTGCAGTTTTCACTCATTTACAGGCCAGCGGTCACTCTTTCAGAGATGAGGATGTTCTCATTCTTGATAGAGAGGAACGTTGGTTTGAGAGAGGAGTAAAAGAAGCCATTTTTGTGAAGAAAGACTGTCCAGAGGTGGAGGCCTCCGTTTTCAGCTGTCCCCCTCCTACAGCGCTGCTATAGCCAGTATCACTCCACCCACTGTTAACAATAGGTGTTAATTAGGTGTCAACGATAGCCATGTGATGTGAGTATCTGTGGAGTTCTTTGGTCACCTTAGTTAGTTGTTAAAAGGTGTATAAATGAATCAATCAAAGGTCAGCTGGACTCTGAGGGTAAATCTCAAACTATCAGGGATGATTTCTGCTCACTATGCCGTTCTGAACGCTGAAGCCCAGCTGGTATCTGAGGTCTGGCCTTCGGATCAGCACCATGGTGACCGGAGGACACCGGACGATGTTCATCTTGATCCTGGACTGGGACTTCAGACCCTGAAAACACAAAGATGGTTCTGCTGACTCGTCGATAACGCTCCATCCTGTCATCTGAATGGTCCAAACCAGGGTTATTATAGTTAACTAAAACTAACTAAATAACAAAAACTGAAATTAAAAAAACATTTTAGTTAACTAAAATAAGTAAAAACTGTAATAAAATGAAAAAACGATAACTAACTAAAACTGTATAATCTTTTTACAAAACAATTAAAAYTAACTGAAATTATAAATAGAATATCCTTTAATTTTAATGTTTGTCAATTTTTTYCTTTTTTTTATTGAGTAGTTTCACATTAGCTGTGGTCTGTAACACTTGTTTACAGTCTGCTGCTAAATGACGACAACAAAAGTTAGAAAACAACAACGTCCACTTTGGGATTTCTTAGAATCTGACTGAAAAATCAAATCAAGTGTYTTGTAGTGGAAACAGGTGATAAAACAGGTGGAAAACTTCTCAAAGGAAAAACTGCATGAATCAAACTCACACAAGATGCTAACTATGACTGTCTGACACGCTAGCTTCTCTCAGTAGCTCCATGAAAAACAAACAGGAAGCAGCAGGTTGGAGACAACTATTGTCATCGTCCTAAAATAATCACCAAGATTTTAGTTGATAAAACTGAGTTACACAATTATTTTAGGAAGGTGTCGCTATGATGAACTGATTTAACTGATTTAACTAGTGACCAAATAGCTGCTGGTTAGTGAACTCACAGGAACATCACAAGCTGGATGCATTGGCAAATATGTTTATTCAAACTATAAAAAACTAATACTAGAACTAATAAAAACTAGCAAATCCTCTGGAAAAACTAATTCAAACTGAATTAAAAGATAAAAAAGTAAAAACAAAAAACTAGAATGAAAAATCCAAACTATTACAACCTTGGTTCAAACGGAGCGCGGACCCCCAGCCGTACCTTGATGATGCTCTGGCAGGTGCTGAGGGGTAAGCCCACCAGGCTCGTCCCGTTTATGGTCATGATTTGATCCCCGATGTTGAGTCTGCCGGACTTCTCGGCCGGCCCGCCGTGCATCAGGCTGGCGATGATGACGGTGGGGAGGATGGACCCCCAGCCCGACTCTACGATCACCACCCCCAGGATCTCGCCCTTCTGCTTCTCGATGTAAACCTGCAGGGACACAGGAAGCAGCTGCAGCAGGACGGTTGTTTGTCGGTTTGGGTGTTTGGTGCCCCCTGCTGGTGGACGTACGTCTCTGCAGTTCTCTGACTTGGAGAAGTGGATGAGGTCGTCGTTGTACATGTCCTGAGTGTTGAGCAGGTCGCTGTACTCCCGCTGGCTCAGGTCCTCGGGGTCGATGCCGTTGGCCCTCAGGAACTCCTGGTAGGCCACGCTGAAGGACTGCCCGATGGACTGGGCGATGAGCTGGGCCTGAAAGGACGGAGAGGAGAAACTCAGCTTCCAGTTTAAAAACAAACSCAAACATTTTTTAATTCCATCATTTTAACGCTCTTACAGAAACTCACAAACAAAAAACGAAGATAAAACGGRCAGGTGGGACACGGTTGGTGCAAAATATTTCAATATTTATCAGCCTGTTTGAGTCTCAACCTGTCAAATTCTGCAGATCCAACAAAAGAAAACAAAGGTTTTGCCACAAATTTATTTTAAAAACAGTTTTTTTATTCATAAAATGTGAAAGCTCCGTAGAAAACAAGTCAGTTTCTATATTTTAATTATATTTAATTTTTTTTACATTTTGTTTTTCCTAATTGTAATTCAATGACTTGTTATTGATTGAATAAAACGCCTCATATCCTGTTACAGGTTAAGATTTAAAGGAAGTGGAAATTTTAGATGATATATTTCTGTGTCTGAAGTCACTGATGAATTAAAAACACACAGAAATCTAAATAAAGTAAATTATTTGAGCTTTTTAAGGTTTGATCAATTTAAAATCTGCTGCATTCAATAAACATGAAAAATTAAAACTTCATACATTTTGATGAGTTTCACTTTGCTGTTAATTAAAATATATCATCGGTTAGGTCTCTTAACTTTAAATAAAAAAAAAACAGCTATCAGAGCGTAATAGACTCTTAGACAGAGGTTTATGTTCAGAGTTGAAAATTCTTACTGTTTATCAGGAATGTATAAATTCCGACTTTCTGTTTGATCTTGAACGCACCATCAACAGAAGCCGACTTTAAGGGATTTTTATCATTTTAAATGAGCCAAAAACACAACTTTTCTTAACTCTAACATTCTAAGCCTTTTCAGTTAACATWATCATTAAAATAATAATAACAAAATATGATTATGGAGCCATAATTAGCTGGGGAATGGACGTGACTGCGGCTGTGTTTTAATGGCCGCCTGAGTTTAAAACAGTGCTGTCATTTAAAAAAAAACAACCGTAAGTGACTTTGGAAACATCATTAATAACTCTGAGTTTATGAAGAGATAAGAAGAGGAACGTGTAAGTAGCTCACTGAGGATTAAACTGGATATTTTAACAGCTTGTTTGTAAAGTGCTGGTCTGAGCTAATGCTAATGGCTAATCTTGTTTAGAGTCATTTGCAGCAATAATAAATGGAGTTAGCCTTCTTTGCATGACTATATAAATATTTATAAAGTACTAGGTTTCTGTTGTACTTTACCATTTCATCAATAAACCTTCTGTTTGTAAAACATCTCTTTTTTTTTATCCCTCAACACAACTCACATCCTCGGATTCGAAGACGTGGCAGATCATCCTGTACATCCTCCTGTCATCGTGGGTCATGCTGGTCTGCTCCGCCGTGTGGTCCAGGTTCTCCTGAGCGCTGTGGGACCGCACCATCTTGCCCCTCGCCATCAGAACCACCATGTTACCAATATCAGCTATGTAAGAGATGGTCCTCAGCGGGAGGTCCATCAGAGCCTCCTGGTGGTCAAAAACACACAAAGTGCTGGATGATGGCCAGAATAATACCAGTAGACCCACGGCTTATGTTGTGTTTGTAAGAAAGATCAAAACATTTATTTTCCCTCAGACAGGATGGTGACGTCACTACGTTCTCCATCCATCTGGTCGCGTTCGGTGTGAACATAAGGCTTAGCTCGGCCACCCTCTGAAGGATGATCGTTTTATTGGCTTGTATCCAGGATCTCTGTCAGTGACCATCGTTACAGGCTGTGTCTCAAGTCACGGGTACACCGCGGACCTAGGGATGCTAACAATTAATCCACTTTAAGTCACATTGGAACATTTGGAACATTGACAGTAATATTTTACTTTAAAATAGCCACATACGTTTTATATTTCAGCTTTAATAAAATCAGGTGGCAAAAATCAACATTTTATTTGTACACTTTTGGTGGGGGTGCTAAAAAAAGAGTATGTTTTGTACACTTGCATTAATGTTGAAAATTGTGAATGGCCCCCTTACGATTAATTGTCGAATAATGGTTTATTAGAATAAAATTTCTTCCATTCGATTAATTAAAAACATCTGCAGCCCTGCGTGTTTTACTTGTTTCTCTGCTCCAACACACCTGATATGAATGAATGGATTATCAGGCTTCTGCAGTACGGAGGACCGAAACCGACATAATTAGAAATAAAAGCAGAATTATATAAATGAACCACTTAATAAATACATTTGAAATGCACCAATTAAAATAACAAAGGAGAACTTTATCTCATGTTTTTTGTTTGAAATGACTTTAATAATTATTTTTCCATGTTAGTATAAATTAGTCTATATATTTTAACACATAATTTAAATTTGAATGTTTTTAAAATACACAATTTTTGTTTTTCTTTTTACTTCTACATGCATTTGTGTCTCTTAAATGTTTATACTTAATTATTTTTATATTTTTCCCACAAGGCCTTTTTATTTCGATGTGTTGCAGGCGTGTGCTGCCTCAGTTTAGCTTAAAGTTTAATTTAAAACAAAGGCAAGGAGAAAAACTTACTTTGTTTTTAACTAAACTTTAAACTTTAAGCTAAACTGAGGCAGCACACGCCTGCAACACATCGAAACAAAAAAGACTTGTGGGACAAAACTATAAAAATATTTCAATTTAAACATTTAAGAGAGAAATGTATGTACAAGTAAAAGGGAAAACTGAAAAATATATATTTTAAAAAACAGTCAAATTTGAATTGTTAAAAAAATATCAATTAAACGAGAATTAAATTACAAAACATGAGGTGAAGTTCTTTTTCAATTGAATTGGTGCATTTTAAGTGTATTTATTTATTTAGTGGTTCATTTATATATTTCTGCTTTTATTTATAATTATGTCAGTGTCGGTCCTCCAAACAGCAGAACTTAGAAGGTAAATCAGTGTCTGAATCAGGCGTTGGGAGCCAGAAAAAACRTAAAACATGTAGGGCTGCGGCCCTCGAGAACCAGGATTGTCCACCCCTGGTTTAGAACAGTGTTTCCCAAGGTTGGGGTCGGGACCCAAAGTGGGGTCCCGAAACATCAAGGTGGGGTCCTGAAAAGATTTTCTGAATTAATTACATTTTTGCCTTAGTTGTTACAAAGGAGTGAGGTTAGTGTATTTAAAATGGATAAATGTAGTATAAAAATATTGTTACTATGCCCATGTTTTGTTGACCTGATACAATTGTTTATCATCCAAAAACAGTTGGGGGCTCAGGTCTCTGCTACTGTTATTTTGTGGGTCAAAAACTGAAAAGTTTGGGAACCACTGCACTTTGGTTCCCAAAGTTGGGCTTGGGACCCAATTATGAGTCATGAAGCACCTTGGATAATCTCCAGAAATCAATTTAAAGGGTAATAAAATAATTGCTGATGTAATATTTTCCCTATAATTATTACAAAAACACAAAATAAGTATAAATAAGTATTTATATTTGTGTGTAAGCTGTTTAGATTGTCAAAACGCCTGTGTTTTTAGGGTTATTAACAAAGTTCATGTACTCAGACCAGTAATATTTGGGGTCACAAGTTTTTGCCATGGATATTTTGTGGGTCAGAAGACAAAAAGTTTGGGAACCACTGGTTTAGAACCTTATTTCAGTGTAGTTTTGACTTCATCCAGCAGAGGGCGCCGCTGCTCTACCCCCGGCCCTGTTGAGCTGAGCAGAACCGTTTTAATGTGGGCGGCAACATAATTAACAGCTCTTATTTAGTTTCATTTGTGACACAACAATGATAATGGACTACACCAAACTTGAAGGGAAAGTACGGAAGGTTGTACCGACCAGCAGTATGACGCTAAAGACGAGAGAGCAGGACGACAGAACGGTAAGCTAACCGTGGCTAACGTTAGCTTCTTCTAGTTGAGTTTAACTCCGTGTGAAAGAACAAAAACAAAAAAGTTACAGTCGCTACAAATATTTAACTTGAAGTTAATCTCTTCTGTGTGACATAACCTGGCCAGTAAACCAATCTAATAAACAGTAACTGGCGTCATGCTGTGCAGCCCAGCTAAAATACAAGCAGAGGGGATATAATGTAAACAATTACCAATATAATATGAGTATTGTATAATGTATAATAATATATGAGTATAATATGAGTATTGAATACTCATTTGTACTCTCACGTCTTTCTGGGATATTTTATGATGTTCCTAGTTTGTTTTTGAGTTTATCTTAAAATATTGTGTTTAAATTATAGTTTTTCATCTTCAGCGTAGATTAAGTGTTTTACTTATTTTATTCTTTCATTTTTTTCCCCCCAAATAGCAACTTAACAGATTCCTGTTTTGTTATATTTTATAAATATGTTCAAGTTTAATAAAGTGAGAGAAATCCACATTTCTCTGTTCATTCAGTCGGTGTTTACTCACACAATAAAATGTAAAAATAATACTGTACTTTTTTAAAATTTAGTATAAAAAAATTAGCCCTTCATGTTATAGAAAGAGAAATGTCAAGTTTTTAGGAAAATGGCTGCTTATCAATTAATCGTTAATCGATCGATAAGATCAATCAACTTTAGATTAATCCATTAATCAATAAGTTGCGTCCGTACGTGGACCACATCACTTCAGTTGTGTTTTTCAAGGTATAACTCCGTAAAATTCGGTTTTAATAGAAAAATGTTACAAAGTAAATAAATAAAAAGCATTAATAATTTGGGTTTAGCTTGAATGAATCCTGGGATACCGTTGGCCGCGTAGGATACTCAGATGCAGTCTGGTTTCTGGTTTTGTCGGCCACATGAGTAGGCACCTACGAATTGGGACAGCCTACATTGTGGGGCAGTGACGTAAGCAGCTGACAAATGCGTCAATGCAAATCGAGACACAGCCAAAATCTGGATTCTAGCTAGACCCGGAGCAACACCTTCATTACTGCAGCTGAAGGTGCAGTCGTCCGGCTCCATCTGCCATTTGGAAAACCCTCTGTTGGTGCGAATGCAACCGTCACACCACCACACTCTCGTGGTTCTCACCAAAATGGTGTTTTCTGCATCCCAGAAGTGTGATTTATTTTATTTTTATTTTTTTGGACCGTGTTGGGATCGATCATCAGGATGTGACCTTTTCTTAATGACAGCTGTAACAGAGGCTTGAGGTTCAACAAAACCCATCCTGCTTCAAACTCTCAATGACTGAGCCACGAAGTCACTAAATAAGGAGGTCCAGGCAACCTTTGTGCAAAACCACCACAGACGGGTTACGCTCTGCTCGTTATGTTCTTAATCCACTGCTGAGGACCACGCACATCTTACAGAGACGTCCTCCGGTGTGACGGAGGCTTCGAGGAGTATTTCTGCTGTTGGATGATTCATGGCTTCGGTGAAATGTGACCTCAAGCTTTCAGAGGTGTTGCTACAGATAAAGTACCTCCATGTGTCGCAGACAGAAGAAGCACGCACAGGAAGTTTGTTCTTTATACAAAAACTATCAAAAGATGTGTTTTTTCGAAGCAGCTTTTGAAACATCACCAACAATCGGACCTTAAAACGTGTCGGATGGGCTGATCCCAAGAATACTGTCTCTAAACGAGGCACGTTGATATTTTCATACCTGSGTGTCTGCRTTGAGGACTTTGATCCTCTGCGTGGACATGAACAGGTCCACCTCGGCGGTGGACGGAGCCTCGGCGTCGGGGCTCTGCGGGAACGGAGAGAAAACCTCGAGTCTGAATCTGCTGATCCTTAATCCAGAGTATTTACGCTAACCGTGACGTTTAACAAAACAGAATAAAACCTTACCTTTTTCCTGTTCTTCGCCTGTTTTTGTGCGGCCTGCAGAGAGCAGAAAGCAGAAGAGCACGATAATTAAAGCAGCGGAGAACCAGCGTTTAGGATTCACATCAGATTCTCTGTTGACCGGAGAGAGAAAAGAACCTCGGAGGTTGGTTTTATGTGAGCGGGAGGCCGGTCGTGTTGCTGTCCGTCACGTCTGACAGCAGCAGCCGGACCCCCGGGCCCCCGCAGAGAGAACCCATCAGAACCTCCCTCTGCTTCGACGCGACACCAAGCAGCCTGGAGAGGGAAGGAGGACCTCGTGTTTTGAAGCCGACGCCTCGTCACGACTCCGGGGCGTCTGAACGTTTGCCTAAATTAACCCCGGATTCAGGGAGTTTGAATTAAGACGAGTCCAAACTGCTCGTTGTTGATTAATTTCTTTACATTTTCCTTCCAAGCAGCAAAACTTCATTATTTTTTATAATCAGTTTCTGTTCTGTCGTCCATAAATCTGTCAGATTATTTGATTTTTTAATGTGATTTTAATTAATGAAGCTCAAACTCAGAGTTTTTGTAAAAAAAAAAAAGTGTCAGAAAACAGCTAAAATTATTTGTTTACAACTAAATTCAACCATCGATTRTGATCGTAGCTCATTAACAATAATCTTAGCCCCATCATTTCATTTAGCTTTAGCTCCCATTTTTCCAGTTATAAGTTTTAGCTATGGTGTTGTTACATTTAGCTTTTAGCTACTGTTCTGCTGGTTTWAGTTKTTTAGTAACAGTTTTGCTACTTTTAGCTTTTAGTTACTGTTTTGCTGGTATTAGCTTGTAGCTACTGTTCCAGTGTTTTTAGCTTTTAGCTATTTTTCTAATACATTTTGGCTTTAGCTACCATTTTTCCCATAGTAAATTTTAGCTATGGTGTTGTTGCATTTAGCTTTTAGCTACTGTTTTGTTATATTTAACTTTTAGCTACTGTTTTGCTGGTCTTCTGATGTTTTTTTTTACCTTGTGTTCTAAAAACTTAGAATTTTAGTAACTGTTTCAGTTTTAACTTTTATTTACTATTTCTGCAACTTCTATCTTTTTAGCTTTTAGTTACTGATTTGCTGGTCTCAGCTTATAATGTTCAGCTGATTTTGGCTTTAAGCTAATGTTATAATAGTTTTTTTCTAGTTTGAACTTTTAGCTACTGTTTTCCATATTATAGTTCTAGATACTGTTTCATTATATTTAGCTTTTAGCAACTATTTTGTTGGTCTTCTGCTGGTTTTATTTTAGCTTGTGTTCTAAAAATTTTGGATTGTAGCGACTGTTTAAGTTTTAGCTACTGTTTTTCATATTAAACTTTTAACTACTATTATGTTTAGGTTTTAGCTACTATTTTGCTGGTTAAGGCTTTTAGCTACTGTTCTAATATTTTTAGGCTTTAGCTAATGTTTTATCGGTTCCAAATTTTAACAACTGTGGCCTTACTTTTAGCTTTTAGCTGCTGCTTGTTATAGCAAACTGTTAGCTACTGTTTTGCTGGTTTTAGTTTTTGGCTTTTTTGTTATATTTAGCTTTTAGTAGTTGTTTAGCTGGTCTTAGCTCATAGCCACCATTTTGTTTTTGGAAATTTAAATCTTGCAACTTCAACATAATTCATTCCTACTATTTACTTTTGAAAATATATCTAATAAAACGGCGTCTTTAAGCTTCAAAAGGCTGCTTTAGCTGATAACGTTGCATCTGTGATACTAGATGTTGGTTAATCTTTGTCATAAATGAATAAATTTCTTATTTCAGCTGTGCTGCTGCTGTCGTTTGTCTGAAAGCCCCCTCATGCGACAGTAAACATCGTGGAGTCAAATGCACTTTTTAGAGTATTTCTCCATAGAGGTCTTTGGAAAAAAGAACTGAAATGGTCACAGTTGGGTCTAATTCATCTGATTTGATTTGTGTAACCTCACCCGCACTCTGCTCATGGCCTCCTGGGCCTGCTGCATGCGAGCGCTCTTCGTGGGCGTCCTCTCTGAAAGCAGGTGGGTGCAGCCCAGGTAGGTCGCGGCGAAGATGATGCCGTCGATCAGGTCTTCAGGGTCGCATGGGCCCGGGACTACAAGAACCAGATTCAGACGTTAGACGCTAACATACATGTGCTACACGTGTAGAGAGTGAAGATGGTGGACGACCATGAAGCTTTTTTTTTCCCCTTTTTTTTTGTCACTTCAGTAGAAAATGAAACCAAATATTAGTTTATTTAGTTTATTTATTTCTTCATAATCAGTGACTTTTTTTAAGTGAAGAGAAAATAGAGACAGAGAGGCAAACAGAGAGAGGTAATTAGAAAGATAGAAAGATTGAAATAGCGATTAGAAGTATATTAAATATACACCAAGAAAACACAGGACCACACACCCAACATCTGTCYGCTCACCTGAAAAATAAATGGATAAATACATGGAGGGCATGTATAAAAATACACACATACCCATACATATATAAAGATATACATACATACATGCCTACATTCATAAATATTGTC
>NW_013952738.1:253024-275184 GCF_001266775.1 Austrofundulus limnaeus
CCCTCCAGGCCAAAGCCCGACAGGTCCAGAGGCCCCGAGCCCCAGCAGGCAGTCACCAGGCCAGGCCGGCACACACCCCAGCCCCAGAGTCCGGGAACCCCCAGCACGCTGGTGGCCAGCCGCACACCCCACCGGGGGGGCCGAGTAGCAGCGGCCCCCAGATAAACCAGCAGTAGGGACGACCATGAAGCTAAAGGAAATGAACACAAACTGAACAAGTAAATGTTTTTGTTGTTTTGGTTCAGAGGAACAGAAGTAGAGCGCATCGTGTGCAAATAATTGTCAGTCTGTGGAAAACTGCGTTAGTGAAGATACACTGCCACTCTAAACTGGGAAAACGTGGGTTTCAACTCAGTTTACTACTTTAAACTGCTAAAATAAAGTTAGTTTTATCATTTGTATGTATGATTTTACAAAACAGGGTAAGTGTCATCTATTAATTATTATTGGCTAAGTGCCACAATAATTGTGATTAAATTTTTTTGGTAATATTGCCCAACTCTATGATGAAAGCAGGATTCGACTCACCATCCACAAATGTGGGAAAAGCAGGAAGAGCTCGACGAACCTGAGAAATGACAGAAAAAACAATGTTGTGATTTTTTTTTACTAAACTCATTTAAATTCAGCAGAACTCAAATTCAGACAACAAAAATCCAGTTGAACCCCATATCTTTCTTTTACTGTGAAGTTRTTCTATTTATTTGAGCTGTGATATCACCCGAGTGACTCCATGAAAGCCCGGCTGATGTTAAATTTAGCGCACCGATAAGTGCTCTCACCTCCTGGGCAGATTGCGTCTGAGAGGGTGACGGTGGCTGAGCTTGAGCGGGAGGCTGCTGTTGACTCGGCTGCTGCTGACGTTGACACGGTGGTTGCTGATTGGCGTACGCCTGCGGCGCCCTCGACTGGTGGCCTTGGTGGTGGTGGTGGTTATGTTGGGTTGGGTTGAGGTTTCTGGATGACTCGGCCCTCGGAGGACTGACGCCATCCCGGATCGGAAGTGAGACGTAGCGGGACGGAGAATCCAAAGCTGACTGAGACGGAGAGTGAGGGGAAGTCTGAGAAACAGGAGAAGAAAAAGATTTGAAGAACTATTAAATAGTATTATGAAAAAAGTGTGCAAAACTCGTAAGCCACTCCGTTATTTTTATATTTTGCCCAACTTATAAATCAACAACAGTAAAGAGAAGGAAAATACATTCAGGAWATTCACAATAAACGAACACGTAATGAGTTATAGTCAAAGAAATGAACTAGAGGGTTTGAATAAGTTGATTTTATGGGAAATAATCTTTTTTTTTATTAGATTAGTTTAAATTTTCTACCCTTACCATGAATTGACAAATCAACCATTTGGTATAGCACATTTTCAAAAAAAAAATTTTTTTTTTGAAATATATTTAGAGTTTTTGAGCTGCATTAAGGGTCATAATTGTGTTTAGTAAGGCCTTTATTACCAAAACGTAAAAAAAGTATACATTTCTTTCAAARTTTTTCCAAAAACAGTCATGAGGTCATGTTAAATTTCCTTGTTCTTGACTTCCTGGTTGGAAAAGGGAAAGACGAATTAACCATTTACTGTCACAGTGCCTTCTGGTGGATGTATTTAGCATGACATACTTCAACCAAAATATGGTCAACCGTTTGGTTGACCGGGCAGTTAATTAAGATGCCAAATTTTTGTGACATTTTCTTTGGTAGCAATAAATAATACAGCCAAGACCCTGTTGGACAAGGTACAAAACTGGTATTTACAAGGAACATATACCCTGTAGGTAATGGGTATCTAACACTTACGTAGCTGRTAGGTAATGAGTTTGGTACCTTGTAGGTAACAAAGAATATCTCCATGATAGATAATGGGTATCTACCAAGCTACATACCCTTTAGGTAACATAATGGGTATCTAACCAGTAGATAATGGTCTCTACGTTATGTACTCTGTTGGTAATGTAAAGGATATCTACCCAGGTAGGTAATGGGTATCTAAAAGTTACATAGCTGGTAGGTAACAGGTATCTACCAGTTACATACACTGCAGGTAACATAACGGGTATCTACCAGGTAGATAATTGGTATCAACCAGTTACTTATCCTGTAAGTAACTTAACGGGTATCCACCCAGTAGGTAACCAGTATCTAACAGTTACATATCCAGTAGGTAATGGGTATCTACCAAGGTACGTACACTGTGGGGTACAGGTACCTACCAAGTACGTGCGCTGTATGTAAAATTATGTACATTTTTTCCCCTCATCTCTCCTTGTGTGGCATTTTGTTTTTCTTTTTAAGGGTAGCACCTCTTCATGATGTTCTTTCATGATGATGATCCTTGCTCTGTGCAAGGGTCTGTGACTGCATGACCCGATGCTCCTGTTCTCCTATGTTTGTTATGTTCTGTCTTTTGTGAATGGGTGTTCTGAACTGTAACTTTTGTGCTCTGTACAATGACAATAAAATCTTATCTTATCTCATCTCGTCTCGTCTCGTCTCGTCTTATCTTGTCTCATCTTATCTTATCTAACCAGTATCGATCAGTTGCATACCTGATTATGTGCAAGGCTGTATTTGTGTATTACAACTTTTTCCCTGTTTTGCAGGCTTTCTAAAAGATCCTTCAGAGTTAAAACTTAAATAAAGTTTAAGTCAATCTAATGTGGCCAGTTAACATTTGCTGTGGGTGTACCTCCTCTGTGGGGCTGATCTCCTGCCTCATCACCCAGATCGGCTCCACAGGTTGGTCAGGTGTGTAGGGGGAGCGCACCGCCTTGGTTTTCACCCCCTCGATCGCCTCTTTTATGTCTTTAATCGCCAGGCTGATGGCGTCTCCAGAGCCCTTTGCAGCTTCCCCTGAGAGCCCCACCATATTTCGATCATTTTTGGCTTGACCTGAACCAGACTGCCCAGGGGACGAGGCCTTGGCTTGGGTTAGTGGTTGCTTGGGTGCCACCCTGCCAGTTTTGGAAAGGGGACTTTTGTCAGTGCCCTCGCCTTCACTGTCAGACTGCCCGTCGTAGTGGTGCAGCCGGCAGCCAACAGAGCGATCTAGAGGGAAGGGACGGGATCCATGGTCTCTGCTCTGTCTTGGAGCGTGGTAGAATCCCTCTGTGGGGGAGGACGAAGCCCCCCTTTGAACATTCTTCAGTCTGTGGCTGACAGAGGGCTCTTGCTGTGACTCCTGCTTGTTAGCCTCTGCCCTCCGACCAGATTGCCGGCAGGATTCCCTGTGTGAGTCAGGATAGGAGGTCTTAAGCGGCTCAGGGAACGAGTTGGGATAGCATTTTGGGTCAGAATACGATTCAAAGATGGTCTCTCCGTAAGGTTTCTGGTGGGACTCAGTGTAAAAGTCTGCATAGGTTTTTGGATGAGATTCAGAACAAGAGGTCGAGTGGGACAGTGAACATGATTCAGAGCAGTCGTTTTCCTCCTCTTCAGGTAAAGGATTGTTGTCGGGCAGAGAGCTCATGCTGACGTCCTCACTGAAGTGGTCCACCTGAGGGAAAGGTAGGACATCGGGGGAAGAAGGAGGAGTTGGTGACTGGAGAGGTGGGGGGCTGTGGAGAGGTCCATCCATACTGAGTGAGGCAGCGCTTTCAGTGTCGGAGCAGAGATCTGTAATTTCACTTCCCTGAGCTGTAGGATCATCCTCTGCTTTGTCAACCACGCCCTCCCGATCCTCCTCCACCTTTTCGGCTTGTTCTTCTGCTTTTTCATCATGGCTGCAGATAAAGTAACCCTCTGCTCTGTCATCGGCCACCTGCTCACGATATTCCTCTTCACGCTCTTCTTTTTGTTGGTGGAGGTCCTCTTCTGCATCAGCAGAGGCCTGTTGGGGTTCAACCTGCACATCGTGTACCGCAGGACCAGCAGAGAGGTGAGTTGGAGTAACGACAACATCTGGAGTTTGATGAGGAGAACCTCTGTCCTGTGGTTGGTTCTCCACCGGGCCGAACGAAGCGCATTCCTGTGGCTTCACCTCAGCTGTACTTGTTCTCCCATCAGCACCAGGTGGAGAATCCTGCATTTCTTTGAACTGCTGACGCTGTTTGTGGCCTCTGAGTCTAGGGTTGGGGTCACCGTGACGGCGGTAGCGGGTAACGGCAGGGCGAAGTTGCTGCAGCGTACGAGGCTCGCCGTCCTGACCATCTCCAGCGTCGGACCTGGAAGAAACCCCAGACGGGGCCGAACCAGGACTCTGAATCTGACCTTGGCCCGATGGAGGCCGTCTGCGATGACGAGGGGGTCCACGACCCGCAGGGTGGTGGTGGTGAGGAGGATGGTGATGGTGGCGGTGGTGGTGGTGAGGATTCACTTCCCCTTCTTGGTTGAGCATCTGACACGGCCTCCAGGACCGACGGACAGAAGGTTCTCCATTGGGCTGCCGGCTACTCGGGGACACAGAGGCTGCCATGTGGTCCTCGTCTGCCTCCCCTGTGGCATCTTCGTGATACTTTTGGCTCATCGCTGGGCTATGATTAGACTCACGTTTTCAGAAACCCCACTCATAGATCAGCCTGGAAGACAAAGAAACAGAGAGAAACAGGAAAAGTTACCTGAAGAAAGTTATAAGGTGATGCAGTTTTACATCATCTTGGTGAAAAGATGCAGTCCTCGAAGGCAGTAGATGTTGCCACCACAGAACCCTGATCCAAGCCCAAACTATCACAAACCCAGTTGCATTGAAGTCGACAGATGCTTCTTTTCTTTTGTTGGAAGATAAATTGACACCATGTGCTTCAAACCAATGACCTCGAATGCTGATTCTCTGAGCACAAAACCTTTGGTGAAATAAATAACAGATCAATTTGTTATAATATTTCTTAAAATATATGATGGTTAAGTAACATCTCCCTGTTTCTGCTCCACCAAATACTAAAAATTTAAATCCCATGAGAAGCTGTGCACTTTAATCTGCATTGTGTTCGTCTAACCAGCAGCTGGCAGATGGCACAAGATGAGGGGAGAAGAGGAGGAGGAGGAAGGGCAGCAGGACAAGGAGGGACCTTTATCTGGTACCTGATAAGCCCCGACAGAGAGGGGTTAGACGGGGCATTGCTCTGAATAATAAATATATTCAGTGGATGAGAAACGAAAAGCCTGGTTTTGGTACTTATTCAATTTGACAGGGTCTTCATCAGTTACCGCCACAGGTCCAGATTCAAGGCATTTTAAGTTAAAAGGTTGAGCGGAATGTTCTGTAACCTGAAATATTAAACTAGTTCCAGGTCAGGGATACAGTCTCAATTTAAGAACAAAATGTGACTTTTAGATGAAGGTCTACATGGAAAAAAGCACAATTGGAGCTCAACGTTTTACAGATTTTTACCTGGCCTCCAACAACATGTAAATCTGTAAATTTACACCAATCACAGGAGATGAATTTTTTTTTAATTGATTTGAGTCTTTCTTTCTACTTTGTGTTCAATGATTGCTGACAGTTATCTACCGGATACACACCTGGTAGGTAACAGGTACCAGGTACATACCTGGTAGGTAGCGGGTATGTACGTACCTGCTAAGTAACTGGTATCTACCAGTAATGTACTCAGTAAACTACAAGGTATAATGTACCAGGTAGGTAAAAGGTATCAGTTATGCACCTCCTGTAAATAATGGGGATCTACCAGTTATGTACTTGGTGGGTAACGGGTATTCACAAAGAATGTACTCGGTAAGTAACTGGGTATCCACTGATTATGTACCCCCTGTAGATAATGGGTATCTACAAGGTACATACCCGGTAGGTAACAGGTATCTACAAGGTTCCTTCTCCGGTAGGTAATGGGTATCTACCAGTTATGTACTCAATAGGTAACAAGTATCTACAAGGTACATACCCGGTAGGTATGTACCAGTTATGTACCCCCTATAGATAATGGGTATCTACAAGGTACATTCCTGGTATGTAACTGGTATTTACAAGGTATGTACCCAGTAAGTAACTGATATCTACTAAATATGTACCCTATAGATAATGGGTATCTACCAGTTATGTACTCAGTGGGTAACGGATATTTACAAGGTATGTACCCAGTAGGTAACGGGTATATAACAGTAATGTACCCTGTAGATAATGGGTATCCACTAGGTACGTACCCTTACACGTGTATGTCATGTATGTATACCACATAGATAACGGGTTAATAAGGTAGATAATTTTAATCATTTAAACCATTTATAACCTTCTAAAATTCATTGTGGTTCAACCAAATACCACACAATTTCTACACATTGTCAATTTTGCTTTAGGAGGTCATTTATAGCTTTCATGATGCTACGTGCCATCACATGTTGGTGACATTTCCTACCTCTGATCTTTTCCGATCACTGTTAGCTGTGGGGTTTTTTTATTGCTCAGTGCTGGGCTGAATTTTTGTTTCTGTCTGTGTCTGTCAGATCTCTCTGGTATCACAAACTAATTAATGATGACCAAGAAAACCAACCAACAAAGGTCACGGGTATTAGCCGAACAGAGGATGCTGCAACCGACAAACCTGACCCTAATCAAACTTTCTAAACAAGCCAAAAAGAACCAAAACAACAATAATTTAAGCAAATTTAAGCTCRAAGTTGCTTATAATAAGTGGTGTTTATATGAGTATTTGTTTCTTATTGTTGGAAATACATCTCATTAACCCAGTGGATGAGTTTTAATGAAACACTCATTCAATCATTGGATGAAGAACTGAATAAAATTTGGACTCAGCCCATTTCAAAATGGTCCCTACAGCCAACTAATTATCATTAGGGATGCACGATATTTCAGCATTAATATCCGTATCGGTCGATATTGGTCATTTTTTTAGAATATCAGTATTGGTCTGATATGTAAAACTGAGCCGACATTAATGTCCAATATTGATTTCCCACTTTTTCCTAATTATCTTATTATTTTTCTGATAATTGAAGTAGTAAATGTTTTGTTTTATTCTTTTTTCTTCTCCTACACGACTTAAAATACTATGTTTTTCCATTGCAACAGAAAAACAGCCACAGCGCACCCTTTCGTAGATTTAGCTTTAGCTCCCCTTTGCTGGGGTTTATAGGTCCTAAAAATTGGGTGTTAGATGTGAGGCACCGAGGAGGAATGGGGCCCTGGTCACAGATGGCCCCAGCAGAGAAGCGGTTATTCGAGCCGGGTCGACAGATCCGGGAGCCGAGCTCTGCTCCTCCATCTGTCGGGCTGCAGTGAAAGCTGCTCGCTGAGGGATTTGTTCGCTTGTTGATTTGCTGATTCTGAAATGACAAACAGAACTTCCTGTCCTGTTCTCGGCATCTGTGGGCCACAGTTTTACAATAACATAAAGCTCAATAACAGTAAAACATTTTGCTTTCAGATCATTTACTGCTCTCAGGTCTGTGAAGGTCTGGTGTTGGAGCTGAGTTTTGAAGGCAGCATTGATACAAAATATTTCAGAGATTTTCCAGGAGCATTTTTCACTAAAACAATAAAATAAAAAAAACATTCTGCTCAAAGACTGAGGAAAGAAAAGGAGAAGACTTCTGGACCTGGCCCTTCTGCGGTTCACCTGGTCCCCAAACAAGAAACCAAAATTATAAGGAGGATTTGGGGCACCAATTTCAAAATAAAATGTTAAAAACCATCACTAACACATTTTCATTTAATTTTAGCTCACTTTCTGATAGTAAAATCCTAGTTTCCACTAACATTTATTATTTTTTAGCTCGTGGCTCTGACATTTTGCCAATTTTTACTAAATGTTAAATTTAAATATCAAATACTAAATCTAAACAACTTAAATCCTAAATGTTGCAGCTAAATGATAAAAGTTAAATTTTAAAATTTCATAATGGAGCACAGCCTTTGCTGTTAGAGTGCAGCTTTTGTTGTGATGCCATTGGTAGCTTTGCTGTTAGCAGCTAATAATAATATGGTTTGGATATGCTAAACGCGGTAGTTTTGCTGTAAGCAAGTTGTAGAGCTAATTCTTTCTCTGGACAAACTCAAGCTTTTATGTTAATAAAACTAAGTATAACATTAGCAGTGTTAGCATTTGCTTTTGTCGCAGGATGATGACATCACAAGAAAAGCTGGGTTCCATTCTGAAATACTTAAATGTAAATTTTACCATTTTGCCACATTTAACTTTTACATTTAGAATTTACTATTTAGATACACATTTAACATTTAAATTCAACATTTAGTAAAAATTATCAAAATGTAATAATTGGATTTTACACTCAAAGTAAACTAAATAATGAAAATGTGTTTATTATATATGAGGATGAATGTTTGACACCTGAAGACATGTTTACAGGAAGGACGGGATAAGAGAAGATCTTTAACTGTTGTACATTTTAATCAATTCAAATTAAACCCAGGTCCCAAATTAAATACTCGCTGTGACTGATGGGTTAAAAATTCACTCTTGATGATTGATTTCTACATTTTTAGAAAGAAACGTGACAAACAAGCACCAGATTTTAGCATCTAAACACAACTGGGTTTGCATTTCGTTGTTTTGCTCAAACAAAATCTGAGATTATTGATGATGTAGTTGATTATTTGTGCTCTGGATTCCTGCATGATTCATCCTCTCTGCCTCACACACACACACACACACACACACACACACACACACACACACACACACACACACACACACACACACACACACACACACACACACACACACACACACACACACACACACACTACACTATGACACACCATGATGACACAAACACACTCAGCATATGGTCCATGTTGGGATGCATCACCTTACAGCAGCTCTGGTGATGAATACATGAGCACAACAGGCAGATGCTTTTATTTTGAAAGGCCGCAGGGCTCCATTAATCCCCTCCCATGATAAAAAAAAACGCTTTTAATGTGATAAAAAGGCCAAAATGCTTCAATTTTTCTCGATCCTTTACAGAAACAGACTGTTTCCTGTCTGTATTTTTTAAAAACAGTTTTATATTTACATTGTTAATAAATATATTAAAACATCCGAGCTGTCACCTGTCTCACCGGTCCAGTCCWGTCAGGTGCAGAATCCGCCATCTGTGAACCTTTTTCTGTTTTTAATCCCCGACACGATTATTACCTTCATCGTGGAGGAGGAGAGGCCCGGTTCCGTCGGCCGCCGTGGTCCACATCGCCTCCCCCCTCCCTCCTCCCGAACCCCCCTCCTGTCCTCGCCCCGGCCCGGCCCGGCTCGGCTCGGCTCGGCTCGGTTTGTTCCTCCGAACAACAACAACAACGAGCCGGTGCGATGAAAGCAGGAAACTCAGCCCCTCCTTCTGCACCGTGACATCAGAGCGGATTATCGGGGCACAAAGCGCCTTTCATCGGTGCCCGCTGATGCTGTGGCGGATCGGACGAACGGCTCGGTTCGACCATACAGCAGCCCCGAACCCGCCCACTCCATCAGCAGCAGCAGCAGCAGCAGCAGCAGCCCGCAAAGTGCTGCAACGCGCGGTACTGCGCTCCGCCGCTAGAGGCGCTGTTCCGGTTCGTTTCGGCGCAGTTTCATCAGCTGCCGCTAGGGGCGCTGCGTTCCACTGGATCAATAGACTTAAACCAGTTATAGTTCTATAAACCTCCATGACTGGATCCTCAAGATGTTTTTTATTTTTTTATTTTTTTATTTTAGTAAAAGTAACAAAATTAGTACAGGGCAGCTATCAATATATAACAAAATCCAGGGGGAATWCTCACCAAAAACCTTTAAATCAGGGATGTCCAAAGTTAGGCCCGGGGGCCATTTGTGGCCCCTGCACTGATTTTGTGTGGCCCCTGACTTCAGTTTAAGAAGTATACTAACTTGTTTACAAATTTTCCCCCCTGGCACAAGTGTTTGATGTAAATGGAGACTTTCTATTTATCATTAGGGCAAATTTATCACAGACAAAGTAAAATCTCATAATTAAAAATATTGGCAACAATTATTACTTGTTTTTAAATAATCAGACTTTAAGCTTTTTCTACATTTATCTAGTGACTTCTACTCAAAAGCTGATTTTGCTGCACTCCAATCTGCTTTTAATTAATTTATTAAATTCGTCTGAATACAGCAAGCATTTTCAACAAAAGAGTGACCTAAATCCTGATTTTATTGAACTAAATTGGGTTATTTTTTCCCCAATTGAAGCCTAGAAAATTGCAAAATATCTTTCAATAAGGCAAACCTGCAAAACACTTTGAAAGTTCCGGATCTAAATTAATTTACGCATCCATTTCCAGCAATAAATATGACTACTTTATTTGTTTAATTAAAGTATTCAATGCTTCGTTTATTGCTGAGCAGGTAAAGGAAAAATATTTTTGGCCCTCGAGTCCTTCTGACTTTATGATTTTGGCCCATGTGACAAAACGTTTGGACACCCCTGCTTTAAATAATGTGCATAAATCAATAGTTTTTACAGCTTTCATATTAGAGTCAGAGATACTTAAAATAATATTGTTCAGGCTCTTTTTTAAACACCAGAAAAGAGGGACTGAAGTGACTGAACTTTGATTTGTGGATGTGGTATTTATTGTATGTGTATGGAACTGTTCAATACACGTTATGTATGGAWCAATACAGATTTTTAACATTTATTTTATCAACATTTCTTCTGAAGATGCTCTGTGTTGAAGGATCAGTGGATCTGTGTTCGACTACTCCACCTAGGCTGCACTGTGGAGCACAGATCCACTGAGAAACTTGTTGTTTCAGCAACATTTAATTAAAAACTGGACTTTTGAGGTTAAACAAATGTTCAGAATTATTTTCAATAAATTAAAAGTTAACAAGGGCGTGGTTATTTTTTACATTTTAACACCATTTCTGATTGTAACAATCCTGTTCAGGGCCATATTTAGGAGAACATTTGATCTGTAAAACTCGTTCAGGTGCTCAAGGTGCTCCAGGTCTAAAAATAAAATAATAAAAGGCAGAAAGGAAAACCAGTTGAAAACTTCAGTTCTTTGTTTCAAAGCTGAAAAGCTCAGAGTTTCCTCCTCCTGCTGACAGGTGAGCAGCTGACGACTGACTAGGGGTGTAAGAAAATATCGATACACTGAAATATCGCGATATTTCATTTCCCGATACTGTATCGATATTCTAAAGCCCTGTATCGATTTTTAATTAAGGTTTTAAAATGTCAACCTTCTTGCCAACCGTTCATTTTTATGTTGTAGTTCAGCCTCTGACCACTAGTTGGCAGCAGGGAGCCAGCCATTTGGCTACTCTACCTCTTGAGCGCCAGAGAGTAAGGGTAGCATTAGCATTGTAAGTAAACATTAGCTTTTCTTTTTTTTCAGTAAGAGGTTTTTATTTAATAGAATTTTTGGACAAAAAATCGCAATTTATCACAATATATTGCCTTGCTTACAGTATCACAATAAATCGGGATATATCGTATTGTGGCCCCTCTGTTATGATATGTATCGTATCGCCAAATTCTTGCCAATACACAGCCCTACGACTGACCCGACAGATGGAGAACAAATGTGGACGAGTCGTTCCTCTGCTTCCTCCTCAGGTTTAACTGCTGCAGTCCAAATGATCCTGGTTCAGTGAAAGTGTTTCTGCAGAGGTTTCTGACTCTTTTCTCGAAGTTCAGTCAGGGTTTTAATGATGGGATGTTTCCACACGGCTGCTTTTTGTTAACTCTTTCCTGCCTGGATGGCTCTGTAATTATGAAGCCAGGCAGGAGAAAAACCTGGTTCAGGATCAGCTGCAAACTGGTCCAGTCACCCATCTGTACAAAACCTGGTCCAGTTTTTATTGAAAGAGGGTTATAGAAATACAAATGATCTTCATCAAATCATGTTTATGTTGCATTTAAAACAGGTTGGGGAGCCAAGTGTAAAATGAAATGTTAAGAAATTACACTAATATTTTCTTTTTATTTAGCTCACTTTTCTTTATTTTTCTTTATCAGTGTGCATTGCCAATGCAATGCACACTATTGTGATTCGTTTCCCATCCAAGTCGTCTCAACTTTGCCATGCTTCTCCTCCTGCATACTTTGTCCTAGAGATGCCATTGCAATTTATATCTGTAAAGCCCCTGTGCCAAATGATGGCTATGCCTTTTGGTGCCTGTAAAACCTATAGTTWATGAAATATTAATGTTTAATGAATTATAATGGCAGTCAATGCAGCCTTGTATTGGTCCAATACTGCACCATGCTGTACTCAACTTGGTACTGCACCATAGTTTAATATTTCAACTCAGTAGTTCAGTGTTTACAGTACTAAAATGATTGTATTTTGATGTTTTACTATAATATTGTCTTAATACTGCTCTATGGTTGTAATATTATGCAGTTTAGTGTCAATAATTGTATTGGCAATGTGGCCTCTGCAAGTCCAATTCTGCAGGCAAAGCCATGCTGCAATGACATGCTACGTGGCAATGCACACTTGTTTTTACATTGTAAAAACGCATGTCTAGTTTTTAACTACTTTTTACTAAATGTTAAATTTAAATGTTAAAAAATATATTTAAAATGCGGTGGCTAACAGTGGCTAGCAGTGTCCGTTGTTGTTTATGGCAGGATGATGACATCATACTGTTTATCTGACGCTAACTTCTTCTAAAGATAATATTTAAAATCTAAATTTAACAAAAGCATTCATAAAAACCATATGGGTGGTCCCTGTGGTCCAGCGGTTTGAGGTGCAGCTCAGACACTCAGACAGATCATTTTAAAAACAGTAAAATGTAAATTATGGCCTAAAATGGAGAATTTATTGGAACTAAGCTGGAAAAATAAATTTGGAGGTCAGTTAAATTATAAAACAAGAGGTGAAGTTCTCATTTTTTATTTCTAATTATGTCAGTTTCAGTCCTCCATAYTTTAAAGCAGCTTATTTTAGGACATAARTACATCTTTGAAGCTCTCGCGGGCCACATAAAATGCTGTTGTGGGCCACATTTGGCCCSTGGGCCTTGAGTTKGACACGTGGAAGTATYGATCTAGTAACTTTAGTATCTATATGATTTGAGGCCGACGTTGTGTTTCTGTGGATAGTTGAAAGAACAAAGATGAAACAGTTGGATTATATCCATTCTAGCCCCTGACTTGCTGAAAAGAACTGGGTCTGGTTTTCCTGCAGAGTGAACACAGCTTCAGACTCTACAGGTTATCAGGTGAGAGGTGAAAGGTCACGGCCTCTCCTCTCTACAAACGACACAGCAACATGACTTTGTTTCATCTGAGACAAAAACAGACCGACTGGGAGGGGTTCAGAGGGTKGACTCTCTCCTCTCTGGGAGAATTGGTCAATTCAGACAATTAGGAACACATTTGGGTCACTCTTTGGCAAGAAAACTGACAAGTTTGTCTCTTTCTTATCCTTAATTACTGCATAATAAACACTTATTAATGATTTATAAAATGTTTATGAATTAATAACCTATCTATAAGCCATCTACAAGGAAACCCTTGTTGTAAAGTGGTACCGTTACGAGTACTAGCGGAGCCTAACACTTSCGGGTCACAGGTCAGCTGTTAAAACACTGAGGATGCTCTGAAAGCCTAGCCTGGTTAAAACCAGACCCTGTCCTTCACTTTGCTTCGTACAAGGGTCTGGACTTGATGCATAGAGAATCCTTTCAGGAGGCGTGGCCTCTGCTGAAGCATGTCGCTGTGACGGAGGCTAAGCTAAGAAGCTAACCGGAAATCGCGTGTGCTGTAAACAACCCTACTGAGAGGAGAGAAGTACCGAACTGAACGAGGCGACTGTAAATGAGAGCTGCTGCTTTGTCAGACAAATTTAATTTAATTTGGAAGTCTTATCAACACAGACTGGCTTCATTCACTTCCTCCACTGCCGTATGCTAAACTATAGCAGACACTGCGCAGAACATGGACGTCATTCAAAAGCTCCTCCTTCTGTTCTCTGATTGGTCCAGGTAAAAATCTGCCAGCGAAATCCATCTGAATGGGAGAAGTCCCAGACGGAGCAGTGAAGGGAAACTAGAATTGAGCGGAGCTGTGTAGGAAGGCAAGGGCCAGGCTACTGAAAACCTAATTGGATGCAAATTCATCAAGCTCAAAAAGCTGATTTATAGCGTAAATATTTATGAAAAATCTCACCTGTGATCCYAAAGAAATCAGTTCAGAGCAAACACATCAGGTTTGTATCTGCATTTGTGAGAATTTTTAACTTTAAAATGATCTATTCAGTGTCACTGAGACACTTTTATACATTTTTGTGATTTTTCATAAATCTAMGTGCTCTAAGCTTTGAGTGATTTTTTTTTTTGTTTTAGGTGTGGGCCAGAAGAAGTCACCTACGGGCCTGATTTGGCCCGAGAGCTGCCAGTTGTCCATCTGTGATTCCACCTCTAAAATGGTGAATGTTTTTTTGTGTTTGCGTCTGTTAGCAAAGTATTTGGTGTGGTAAAGTTATCTGCAGCTCACAGAATGAGGTCATCAGTAAAGTTATGATTAAACAGAACCATCTTTCTGACTCARACTGTGTCTTTACAGCTGGCGGGCGATAAGCATCCATGTTTAGCTCTTTGTTTTCYGTCGTCTCACTTTAGCTCGTAAAATCCAGCCTTCTGTTCTTTGATCTTTCTTTTTGTTTGTTTTTGTGCAGAGTGTTCCTTTAATTCCACCGTCTCCTTGCTGTTTCTCTTCAGCTCTTCCCCTTTTCCTTCTCTTTTCCTCGTCAGCTCATCAGTCACCTTCGTTTTCTCCTCCCCTCCTTCCTCTCAGACCTCCTGCTCCTCCTGCAGAACGTCTGCAGTGTGCTGCCAGTCTGCGAGCTGGAGAGACACTCAGGCAACACAAGAAAAGTCCTCAAACTTTACCTCCTTTTGTTTTTATTGAATTTTTTTTAATTTTTGCTCTTTCTTTTAACTCATGGATTCCATCCCTGTGAAGAGCTCTGCGGTGCTCCTGGTCTGGTTCTTGACCTTCCTGGGTGAGTGCTCCTCCATGCCAGCACTGGAGGATGAGGTTTTCCTGACGACACTTGTGATGATTCATATTTACCGTTTTCTTCTCTCTCTTCCCTCCGTTTTTTTCCCCTCCTTGCGCTCCAAGCCTCGGTCCAAGCCCACAACCTGCTGCTGCCAGGCTCCTGCAGCTTCGAGTCCAACACCTGTGGGTACACGTCAGACCCAGAGTTCACCAGCTGGACCCTGCACAAAGATGGTACTCTCTCATCTCTTRCTCTGTCACACATTTCCAGCGGAGATCCACTGAATCTCGGCTCTATTTGAGGCTATTTTTGGTTCAGTTTTTATATTTTTTCTGTGTTTTTTTGGCCGTTCTTCTAAAGCTCGCYGGKTGAAAACTGTTCCATCTGGTCTGCATTGATCCCAGCATCTCTGAACATCTGGAGGCAGTGAAACAGCACATTTTGGCGTCCCTGAAGGGGCTGGTGCTGCAGCTGATGTATGAATGAGTTGTTCTACACGTCCGTATCAAAGCTGCGTCACTGTTTATTTATGTTGCTCAGGCCGGCTGGATGAATGAGTTCAGTTCAGCGTTTGATGCATTTTTTTTGACGCCAGAAAGTAAAGTTTACGCTCAACGTTCAGGAAGCTCTGGATGTGGCTGCAGGATCACATTCAGTTCATTCTGACAGGAAGTCTGATCTGCTCCAAGCCATTAAAGTGCCTGTGACATTTTGTTTTTGTAATAAATATGAATGCATTTTTGGAAAGATATTGTTGATAACTTATTGCAAAAGAATTTTAACAAAGCTGAGATAAACAGCAGTTGAGATATTCACATGCTCAATAACAGGAAGTGATGTCAAAGGGGAATGTCTGCATGTAAACAGAGCGTTGCTACAATAACACAGACTGTAGAGAAGAATCTGATGTTTCTTTAGATCATCATGAGTCTGTCAGAGAGATGAAGAGTCAGAGTTCAGATAAGGTTTCACTTAAAAAACATTTATTAACGAGTTTCCCTTTGATGTCACTTCCTGTTTGACTTTGAGCTAAGAAAGTGTGAAAGTTATGTGACAAAATGAGTAAAATCAGGTGTTTTATGTTAAATTTATTTGACTCTTTGTATTCAAAGGATACATGTGTCACAGGAACTTTAAAGTTCAAAGTGTGTCACGTTATTTTATCTCTTTAAAAGCAAACAGCAGATCAGCTCAGCTCTTATATTTACTAGTTTATGACTCAACTAAAGTACTGATGTGATTAAAGGTGTAAACACTGAGTCAGGTGAGTTTGGATCACTTTTACTTGTCTTGGTGGAGTCACTGAACTGACAGAAACAGAAAGTTCTTTTATCTTTTAGCTAAAGAAAGAAAAAAAACAACAAAATCATTGAAATAACTTGAAACTGACAAAACGTTTTAAAAAATCAGCTGAAGAAATTAACCCTAACAAAAAGAATACTTAAGGGTTTGTTGCCCAATCAGCTGCCTCAGGTCTTACAGGTTCGATCAACAGAAACCTGTGAAGATGAGAAGAAAAACAGTCCCTGAGTTACTGAACTCACTTTGCATCTGATGCAATGGGATTCAGGATTTTTTACCTGTTTAGCGAAGTCCAAATTAATGATTTGTTGTGATGTAACATGAATTTACACTCTAAATACAAAGCTTGTAAGGAGACATTGGGGGGAAAAAACAGATCCTCACTTTTGTTGGATCCTATAATTTTTCTCAGGATCCTGAGAAACTTTTCCAGGATCCTGGGGATTGTCTTTGGGAGTGAAAAGAGGCTCGGATCATCRGGGAACACAGTCCGGTGCTGCAGGACACAAATCCAACAGCTTCATGGTGAAGAGAGTCCAGTTTGTGGAGGAGAGTTCTGGAASTGGTTCTGTAGATGACATCATCAGGAGAACGATGGAAGAATTGCGGAGCAGACTGAGTGAGAGGAGAAAACCTTTTCTGGATTTAACTATCGTTTTTTTATCCTCGTTGACCTGATGTCTTTCTGTCCCACCGTTATTTTTATATTTAACAACATCGATTATAAAAACTCTACAGTCTTCCTGACACTGATGACCTTTGATCTTGAACTTTATCTTTAATCTCTGTGGAAGTTGTTSTGGACTCTTTGATTAGTGTTTTGTCTCCTCAGTTTATCATCATTTGTCCTCATGTGGACACATCCGGGACGTTGTCTTCAGTCCCGTGTCCATCCAGCTGTTTGGAGACGTCTTGTAGTCGTTAACCTTTGACATGACGTCAGTAATTGTCTTTTTTAATCTCCTGAGACGCCCTGTCCTCAGCTTCCTGTCTCCCATGTTCAGTGTGTTACACACCCTGCCAGCAAACAGCCCTGTGACTACCTGCCAGCTTTAAACTCACTGAAGACACCTGAGGACGTTTCTAGGGGCACGATTTAATTTTCGTTTTTCTTTTCTTATTATTTTTTGTCAGTTTCAGGTTATTTCAGTGATCTTTGTGGGTTTTTCTTTATTTAATAAAAGAAAAACTAAAAACTATAATAAAATCAGATACAGTGAATTTCGGCTGCTTCTCTAGTCAAACAGCCAGACATTCTCTGATCGTGGCATCATCCTGCTCCCACTGTGCTGGTAACCAGAAACACTGCTGGAAAATGTCTCATTAACTTTTTTATTTATTTTTTTCTTTTAACCACAATGGCACTGGTCTGAAAAGTGCCCGTCTGTTTCATCCAGAAAGTTTTTTCTCCTCCTCCTGTTTCCGTCCTTGTTGCTGCAGGCTTGTTGCAGAAGGTCGGTACAGTTGGTCCTTCAGCTGATTTATTCTTCTCTCAGTGGGTTTTTGTCAAACAGATAAAGTGAAGTCATGTTTTTTTCCCTTTGAACACTAAAAAAGAGCATCAACACTGATTTTATCCAGACCTAATCTAATCTGATAAATGCTAAAAATACGAGTTAGTGATTTGTTGGAGTGTTTGGACACATGAATTTGTTTCAGGATGGGGACGGCAAGCAGGAGACGAACCAACGGTTCTGACTCCACCTATAAAACCTGATCTTCTTTTGTTTCTGTAAAACAAACTACGTCTTTGTTTTCACATTTCTGTTGGCAACAAGTTTTTAAAAACGAGCCAGGAAGACTCTGAGAATCTCACCAGGACCAGATTCCTCTGAATGTTTTTGAAACATTTTGGAGACTCCAGTCATTAAATACTTTTAATATCCAGAAATTCTAGTTTAATTTTATTTGTAAATCACATTTCACAGATAGAGACCAAAAAGTGCTTCACAAGGAGCAAAACGAAAATAAATACAAACAATAAGAGCATAAAAGCATATAGTAAAACAAGTTAACGTGACTAATAAAGCACAAAATAATACATAAATTTAAAAAAAGTCAACACACGGAGACACAGGGGCRGGGTGGTGCATAATCTAAGGACAGGTCCTGTCAAGTCTTAAACCTGGTTTTAGGAACTTTCAGGAGATTTTGGCCTGAAGACCAAAAGTTGCGTCCAGAAGAATAAAGAGTTTGTCCATTTAGAGCTCTAAATGTCAAAAGTCTAAATGAAAAGAGATAAAAACGTGACTAATCATCTCCAGGTCCGATTTATTTAACATAGACCTCAGTTTAGAGATATTTCTCAAATGATAAAAACAGTTTCTGACCAACTGTTGAGAATGACTTGTCAAATAAAACCCCAAGGTTTCTGAGACCAGACTAAGAGGGGCCCAGAGAACCGAGGTGTTTGATCAAAGAAACTTTCTGCTCAGATTAGTTTTAGTCTTACTGAATTTTATTCAGACAGTTTTTAGCAAACCAGTCCTTAATATAAGAATTGAGTAAATTAGCTTACTTGACTAACTCTGAATCACTGAAAGAGCAGAACAGTTTGATATCATCAGCAAATCCATTTATAAAATTGCTGATAATCTTACCAAGGGCGCTGATGTATAGAAGGAACAATACTGGACTAAGTACTGAGCCTTGTGGACCACCATGTAACAGGGCTTCATGTTATTTACAGTAACCTTTCCAGGATACTGAGAAACTTTTGTAGGATACTGAAAAACCTTTGCAGGATCCTGAGAAACTTTTCCAGAATCCTGACAAAACTTTGCACGGTCCAGAACCAGAACCTGTGAGACGATGCAGACTCCTTGTCACGATCCATGTCACGATTTTCTCGTTCTTCTTCAGGACACTTTGTCGCTGTAGAAGCAGCTGTGAACGATGACCTGGAGGGCGGTTCGGGTTCGGGCCTGGAACCAAAGGGAGACGTTACGGGAGTTCTGCTGAGCCCGTCCCTGGAGCACGACGAGTGGAGCTGCCTGAGGCTCGTCTATCAGATCGTGGAGTCGGGGCGTCTGGAGATCCTGAGGCGCACCGAAGGCCGGAGCTTCGACGAGCCGCTGTGGAGCAGCCAGGCGCCGTCCGACAGCTGGATCACCGCCAGCGTGGACCTGCAGAACAACTCCGAGCCTTTCAGGGTAAACTCTTTAAATCTGCATCACTGAGGGTAGACCAGGGCTTCAAACTTATTTTTACTGAGGGCCACATGATCATCATGGTTGTAAGTAACGTTCATGTTTTGTGTTTAACTTCTGAACATCACAATAACTGAGCTCTACCTGGTATTTCCTGCATAGAAACAGTGTTTTAACACATCCTCTTATAAACACTGAAAATTATTACATGTACGACTGACTACATGTGAAATAAATAAAACAGAAATACTAGAGTAAGAGTTTTACTCATTGTTGAGTTGTGAGTAGCTGCTGACTTGAATTCGGAAATTTCCCTCTCTCTGACGGGGAATTCCCACTGAAGGGGCGTTCCAGTTTAAATTAGCAAATTGCAAGTGGAAAATTCCCACTTCACAGTAGCAAAAATGCAGCTAAAGGGAGATTTTACACGTTGAATTTCACCTTGAACCCTGTGCAGCTCCACCTAGTGGTGGGACGCCGCCATCTTGGAGGGAAAATAGTCAACTTGCATTATGGGAGATGTAGTTTATGGTCAATGCTGGCTTTAAAGCAGCTTATTTTAAATTTATTTTAGTCAGYTTATTTCATTCATAAAAACTAAATCTATGCACAGTAAATAAAAATCAAAAGGAAATCATGCCATGAATGAAAAAGGTGCAAAGTGGGAAAAAAGCCTATTATTTTTAAGAAACAACTTCAACAAGCTCATCATTAATCACCATATTTACAAAATATCAAACAAAAAGAATATCAGATACCTTTTGTATCTTATTTTTTCAAATAGATACTACGAATTGTGTATAAAATTTAAAACAAATGCATCTTTGAAGCTCTTGTGGGCCATGCAATATGCGGTGGTGGGCCACATATGGCTAGTGTTCTTGAGTTTGACATGTGGAGTAAACAGTAAATGTGTCGGTTGACGAGCAGCACAACCTGGTGACCTGATGTGTCAAACTGAACATGTCCTCATTCATWAATCTGTTTTATTAAACTGTTTGTCATTAATAAGTAAGAGGACCTGAACTTTACTTTGACCCCTGAATAAAAYAAGACAACATTAGCATCGTGTCATGATTAAAGAAGGAAAGGTCATTTAGTGTTAAAAATAAGAAATGTTCGTCCTCTGAGGAGAATTGACTAAATTCAGTCACTTGGCACCAAACGTTTGGGTTTATAATTCGTATTTTTTAAATAAAAATAGAGGAATGACTAAAAATTAAGAGTAAAATAACTTTTTGATTGAAGAACTATCTTTAATCTACATTGTTTGATCCAGTCTAGAATGGTTAGCAGCTAACTGAGATTAGCATCACCAAGATAGCTGCAGCTCAGTGAGTTTTACAGACACTGAGCTAAAGTTTGGTGTGGTGGTAGCTGAGAGTCATCCACAACACAGACTGTGACACCTGTGAGATCAGGYTTTAAACTKTAATCAAAATGGCTGCACTTTGTGYCACTTTTAGATAGAAGATTATGCTAGTTTAAAACTCTTGGAAGGCAGTGGATGATGTGCATTCCTTCAAGTGTAGATTTGTTTATATTTTTATGTCAGTGAAGGGAAAAAAATCAGTTTATTTCAGACCAAAAGATCATAAAATCATGTAATTTTACAATCATTTTTTAAAGAAAAAAATCATAATTTTGTCCATAAAAAATAATTTAGACATTATAAGTCAGGTTTTTTATTTTTCAAAAGGTGTATTTTAGAGTTAATTTGCTGACTGTTAATTCAGATTTAAATATTGAATAAATTAGCAGCTGARGAGGAAAACTTCGGCTGTTGTTGACGGGTCGACGTCTAAATTTAGGCCAATATGAAGAGCTTCTCTGATAATATAAACACTGGAAAGAGCGTGACTGGTGTTTATGTTCTGCCTCTGACGGGTCCGGGACCGACCCGGGTCGGTGCCAGACCTGCACCATGTGTGGGCCCCTCAGCGTATAAACACTTGAGCCGAGACAAGGGGACAGAAATAACCTGTGAGTGGAGGAGAGCCGAGACCAGCTGTTTGAGGCGTTTCGTCTCACTCCASTCGTCAAATCAATAAATCTGATTTTCACACGTTAAAAACATGTTTGTGSTGATTTTACYTTCAACCAGCTGCATTTCATACTCGTGTTTAACCTTTGACCTTTCATTSCTGAGCGGTTCCACCTAACACGTGCTGTCCATTAGATGGTGGTGGAAGGGAAGCCTGGGCTGAGCGCGGGGAGCAGCGTGGCCGTCTTCGAGATCCACATCAGCCCAGGATACTGCCTGGGTCAGTGACTTCATCCTCTCTGTAAATAACTCATCTCAAGCCCAAAAGAGGGAAAGAAAAAAGACTAGATGTCTTAATTGAGACCATCTGCTCTGGTTCTACATGCAGTCAGAGGAAAAACAAGGTCCAAACCCGATCAGTTCTGAGGTTTCATGAATCTGGTTCAAGTTTGAACCTGGTAATAAAACAAAAGAGAGAAAAAGCCTTTATGTCATTTATTTATTATAAAAACTGAACCAAATTACAAAATTATTCTTTGATCAGGAGCTGCAGATTGGAAGGGTCAAAGGTCATTTCTAAAYTATTTGGAGTTCATCGTTCTGCAGACAACGACCACCAGTGGAAAACATTTCAGACAGCGTGCCAGTCATCCTCACCCTGAAGGTCAGACTGTGTAACGCTCCATCTCAGACTCTGCAAGCCTCAGCAGAATTATTTGTTCTCTGAAAAAAACACGTAGGCACGACTTAAGTCTTCTGCAGTGGTGGGCACAGTTCTGCTAATCCACTATTACAAGGGTGTCAAACTCCAGACCTCGAGGGCCACTAT
>NW_013952738.1:276712-295572 GCF_001266775.1 Austrofundulus limnaeus
GTTTAAAATTAAATGTTAAAAACTTTCAATAACATATTTTTCTTTAGCTCCCTGTTCTTACATTTAGCTAATTTTTACTAAATGTTAAATTTAAATGTTAAAAGATAGGTTTAAATATTAAATCCTAAATGTTTAAATCTAAACCTTAAATGTTGAGGTTCATGTTTAGGTATTTTGGAATGGAACGCAGCCTTTGCTGTTGGTGCTCAGCTCATGTTATGATGTCATCATCCTGAGACTATCGCAACCACTAGCACTGCTAAATGCAGCTAAAGCTTCCCTACAAGGCTTCTAATTTCTGGATCACAGTGACCACTCTTATTGTTTTTTCTGAACACATTTTGAATTTATATTCTAAATATTCTCTTCAGCGGTGTTAGAAGCGTTAGCATAAGTTAGCGTCAGTTAACCAGCATGAAGTTATCATCCTGCAACAAACATCAACAATGACTGCTGCGAGCCACTGCTAAAATCTAAATTCAAAATGTGTTCATAAAAACACAATATGGGTGGTCCCTGTGGTCCAGCAGTTTGAAGTGCAGCTCAGATACCAGCCAGAACTGCAAGTTTGATGTCTTGTAGGGAAGCTTTAGCTGCATTGGAGCTAGCGGTTGCTATTGTCTCTGGATGATGATGTCATAACACGAGCCAAGCACCAACAGCAAAGGCTGCGTTCCATTCTAAAATACCTAAATGTGAACTTTAACATTAAGGATTAGGTTTTACATTTAGATTTAAACATTTAGGATTTAATATTTAAACATATTTTTTAACATTTAAATTGAACATTTAGTAAAAATGAGCTAAATATAAGAACAGTGAGCTAAATACGCCCCATGTTTACGGGTCTTTTCTCGGCCCGTCTGTGCCCATCTCCTCCGTCTGACTCCAGAGTGTGACTTTGAGGAGCCTCACCTGTGTGGCTACAACAACCTGTGGAACGTCAACGTGAACTGGTACGTAGGAGGAGGCGGGGTCCACCGGCTGCACAACCACATGCCCAGTGACCACACCTACCAGAACAAGACCGGTAAGTCCCGTTCACGTCCAGATCCACTCCAGTGACGAACGTTTTTAACCTTCTGAGTTTTCAGGACAGTGCTCAGGTCAAATGAGAAGATGGGAAAGTGTTTTTATTTTTATTTTTAGAGTGAGGAAACCAGAGAAAAGCCTGTAAACATGTAATCAGCAGCATCCTCAGGTCCCAGGATAGTCATTTAAACACTGTGGAAACAGTTAGCTGAAACCACAACAGCCAGCGGATCTGTGAGGTTCTGGAGGTCCTCCTCAGGTCACTTCATGTACGTGGACTCCAGCTTCACCAAGACCTTCAGGGAGGTGGCCAAGCTGGTGTCCCCCATGACGACGGTGCCCATGTCCGGGTGCCTGAGCTTCCAGTACCAACGCAGCGAGCAGAGGGGGAACCTGTTCTCCGTCTTCACCCGGGACCGCCTGGGCCAGTACCAGGAGCTGTGGAGGGCGGCATCAGAGAGCCAGGAGGACTGGGRCACCACCCTCGGGGAGTGGATACCTGTGCAGGTGGACCTGAAGGCGCCGTACTCAGTCCAGGTGATGCATTYTGTAGCYCAGACTCTGTTTTTGCTGCACTGATAATAAAAACGGTAAAAAGTTGTGTTGATGTTTCTGCGTGAACCCTCAGGTGATCTTTGAAGTGACCTTCAACAGTCCCAGAGGCGGCCATGTTGCTCTGGACGACATTTCCTTCGCTCCAGAGTTTTGCAGCTCAGACACAGGTGAGCCGTTAAAAAGCCCACCGTCGCTCTGATGCTTCTCCTTCTTCACGGGTCTGATCCACTTCCAGAGCCGACCTTTGACCCCWCCGTGGCCAGCTGTGATTTTGAGTCCGGTCTCTGCCACTACACYCAGGACCGGGCCGACGGTTCGTCCTGGAGGAGAGTTTCTGTGAAGCCCAACATTTTCAGGAATGGAGACCACACCACTGGAGCAGGTGGGACGGTTTTCTCTTCACAGATAGAAAAATCTAAATCTTACAGCAGAACTTAGAGGCTGACGCTCGCGGTGTGATGTGTCACTTCCTGTTTTACTCTACATTTAYTGGTAACGTTTTGTTCTAGTTCAAAGTCTCCCTCAACAGTTAGCTCCTACTGTTGGATTGTCTTTCAACACTTCTTTGGGATCTGCTAACTCCCGTTAGCRTTAGCTTAGCATGGCTGCTGCTTCTCTCCCGGCTTCGTCCTGAGCCTGGTTCTGCCGTTAAAWGGGAGTTTTTCCTTTCCACTGTCACCAATGTGCTGCTCAGAATTGTTYATCCCAATATAATCAACTGTGATGAAGTGATTCAATACAATCATGTACAAGTCTTAACTACTAAGTTGAAACAGAAATTATACGTTTATTCAAAAATTGGACCCAATCTGACATCTTCTGTTTCAAATGTCTATCTTCATGCCATTATACTCTCAACCATGTCGTACTGTTTACCTGTTTGGTCTCTTACAACAAATGAAATCTTAGAACCCATAGTTAGGCTCTACAACAGGGCCTACAAAATTCATAAAAAACTTCCTGGTTGGACTCATCACTGTACAGTTCTTTCATTGTCTGATGCCTTGACTTTTCAGAATTATGTTTTGTATAGTGGTATTAATTTATATTTTCAGATCTTCCAAGGTGCCAATTATGGAACTCTCTGTGCATTGTTGCCCAAATCAAATTCTGGAAGTGGTCATTCAACTAGATCTGTTACAAAAGGACAACTGATATTACCAACTTTTAAAAACTGTTGAGGCCAGAGGTCTTTCTTCTATGTTTATACTAAAGCATGGAATGACATTCCTCAAAACATAAAGTCCATTTCAAAACTACAGCCCTTTAAGAAGAATCTTGTCTGCCATCTGCTGGACACTTTTTGTTGTGCTCATATTTAGACATCCTATTTTGCAAATGCTGCCTTCCTGAAATTTGGTATGCTTGTTTGTCTTTGTGTCTATGGTGTATAATGATGTGATTGTGATGCTGTAATTCTGAGTGTTTTATGTGCTGCAGAACAGGAACCTGCTGTAAAACAGCAATTATGCTGAGTCAGGCTTGATTTTTATTAGTCTTTTCCTGTTAAATAAATAAATCAAATCAAATCAATCTGCTGGGTTTTTAAAATGTATTAGTTTCTGTACAAAACCCTGAGACTTGTGTTGTGACCTGGCGCCATTTAAATAAAGTGAAGAAAATAATAATTTACTTTTTTATAACATAAAGCTTTTTACCTCAGTGAGTTGTTTTTCTACACTTTTTATGAACAACAAAATGGAAAAATTAGGTGAAAATTACAAAAAATGACTTTTATTCAGAATGACACTTATATTTTCTAGAATAAGAGTGAGCTTAAGGCCTGCTTCGAGGCAGTAAATCTTGTTTCTTCACTCGAGGTGACCCCTACAATAGTTCAAATGCAAAAAATTAGGAAATTAATTTATGTAACAATTCTTCTTGGTAATAAATCTTTACTGTTAGAAAGTTTGTTCATTTAAATTTTAAATGGCGCCACATTTGTAAGGATCAGGCATTTGTGGGAAAAGTTTGCCGAAGAGTTTAGTTTACAACAAAGAAATAATCTACCAAACTCTAATCTCCTTCCTTTTTGTTAAAGTTTATGTCGTGTGTGAGGTTTCAGTGAGTTTAGGACCAAGAAAAACCTCCAAACCTCTGTGTTCAAATCAAAATATTTCTGGTTTATAAAGATTTTTTATTATCCTCTGGAAAAGCCTTGTGCAGAAATAACAGGAGCCTTATTCAGAGGAATGAGCAGGTCGGTGACCGAGAAGACGCTCTGGTGATAAAATCAGTCRTTTYTCAACTTTTTTCTTTTTTTATTTGAAGCAGAAAACGTCTCTATAGATGTGACTTCACAGATTTTTAAGCTGCTCACAAACTTTACAAACCTGCTCCAACAGTCAGGGTTTAAAGTGATTTTTATCTCAGAATTCGCAGCTTTCAGACGTCCAAACACAGATGTGAGGGAAAAAAAGGAAACTAAGAAAGTATTTGTGCGCTGTGATGAGCTGGAAAATCAAAAATCTGCCTTCTCCTTCCAGGATCCTTCCTGTTGGCTCACTCCCGCCTGGGCCCTCGCTCCGGATACGTTAGCCGCTTGACGAGCCCGGCTCTGCCCGGGAACACCAAGTTCTGCCTGAGGTTTTACTTCTCCCTGAGGGGTGAGCTGATCCACAAACTCCTCTGCCCGCCCGAGCCGTCCCTGAGCGCCCCGCTTTAGGTTTTCTCGTGGTGTGACCTCGGCAGGTTTCAACCAGACGGAGCAGGCCCTGGTGGTTTACCTGCTGCAGCAGGGCGGCAGGCAGGAGAAGATCTGGACCCAGGCGGAGAGGTCCAGGGGGATCTGGATCGCGGCAGACGTCACCTTCCAGACATCACAACCTGCCAAGGTGAGAGGAGCCGATGGAGTCTGAGAGGAAAAATACAAGTTTTCTCTAAAACAGAGGATTTTAAACTGGTCTGAGGTTCTGTCAGGACCAGATGGTTTTTCTTTCTTTTTTTTTTTCTTTTTTTTTGGGCCTAAAACATAAAACTTTTATTTTCCAAATGGCTGCTGAGAGAAAAGGTCAGGAGGGAAAACTGTGAAGAAAAAGTATCAAACAATGAAAGAATGAAGGAAAATAAACAGAAAAATGATGAAAGAGTTGAGAAAAGTTCGAAAAAACAAATCACTGGATTAATAAAGTCAGAACTCAGATGGACCACAGGTTCTGGACTACAGGATCTGAACCAGAGGAGCTGCTGACCGTCCGTTTGTCCTGCAGATGGTCTTCGTCAGCACCTGCAGGAGTTTCTGGGACTGTGGGTCCGTGGCGCTGGACGACATCAGCCTCAACCTTGGAGACTGTGAGCTGACGGCAGGTAACGGGTCGGTTTCCACAACCCTGGTTCCGGTGGGTTGAACCTCCATGGTCTTGGATCTGTTTGGTGGGTTTGATCCCAGGGTCCGGGTCCTGTTTGGTGGGTTTGATCCCAGGGTCTGGGTCCTGTTTGGTGGATCATTTTCTAGGGTCTTGGTTTCGTTTGGTGGGTCAGTTTCCAGGGTCTTGGTTCTGTTTGGTGGGTTAGTCTCCAGGGTCTTGGTTCTGTTTGGTGGCTTTGATCCCAGGGTCTTGGTTCTGTTTGGTGGGTTAGTCTCCAGGGTCTTGGTTCTGTTTGGTGGGTTTGATCCCGTGGTCTTGGTTCTGTTTGGTGGGTTTGATCCCAGGGTCTTGGTTCTGTTTGGTGGGTTTGATCCCAGGGTCTTGGTTCTGTTTGGTGGGTTTGATCCCAGGGTCTTGGTTCTGTTTGGTGGGTTTGATCCCAGGGTCTGGGTCCTGTTTGATGGGTCATTTTCTAGGGTCTTGGTTTTGTTTGGTGGGTCAGTTTCCAGGGTCTTGGTTCTGTTTGGTGGGTCAGTTTCCAGGGTCTTGGTTCTGTTTGGTGGGTCAGTTTCCAGTGTTTTGGTTCTGTTTGGTGGGTTAGTTTCCAGGGTCTTGGTTCTGTTTGGTGGGTCAGTTTCCAGGGTCTGGGTCCTGTTTGGTGGTCCTGTTTGGATCTTGTTCATGTTTGGTGGTCCTGGTTGGATCCTGGATGAGGAACTGAAACTCTTCTGGTTCCAGGTCTGTCTCCTGTCCCGGGTCACTGTGATTTTGAGTTTGGGTTCTGCGGGTACCACCAGGACAAACGGGGGGACGTTGGAGACTGGGACTGGAGGAGAGGACCCACCCCGACCTCCTACACGGGGCCCAGAGGGGACCACACCACGGGTCTGGGTGAGGACCATAAATCCTGGTACAGATTGGTCAGGTGTGTCTCTGTAACCATGGTAACCTGTGGACGCCCCGGACAGGTCACTACCTGTACATGGAGGCGTCGCCCATGCTGCCGGGTCAGAATGCCCGGCTGCTGAGCCGCCCCTTCAGGGGAACCAGGGGCCCCCAGTGCCTGCAGTTCTACTACCACCTGTACGGGTCCGGATCGGGGACTCTGAGGGTCCTCGCCAGCAAGAACGGAGAGGACGAGTTGCTGTGGCAGCGGAGCGGCGAGCAGAGCGTGGCCTGGCTGAGGGCCCGGGTAGAGTACCGGAGCGAGGCTCGGCACCAGGTGAGACCTGACGAACCCGTTTTTATTCCTGGTTCTGTTTCAGACAACAGGCGGGACGAGAAGATAACTTCCTGACGTTTTCCCACCTCAGATCGTGTTCGAGGCGGTCCGCGGGCCGTCGGTGAGGAGCGACGTCGCCATCGATGACATCACCCTGAAGAGCGGACCCTGCCCAGGTGAGCAGTGCCTGTGACATCACATCTTTATTATACATGTGAATGATTTTTTTGGAAAGAGAACAATAACATGTTTCAAAATAAATTTCATGCTGCTGAGATCATAAATATATAAAGGCTAGATAAGTCATCCCTCTGTTGGCGAATGGAGACCGACTTCCTCACACGGCGGCCATCTTGGGAAGGGCAGCTCACCCACTCTTAGCATTAATGTGTGTGGTGTATTTACTATTTAAATAACCATTACTTGGTCAATTTTGATCAGATTTTCATGCAGATTTTTTTGTTGTAAAGGTGAGACATGTTATAAAAGAAGGATAGGCATGTCACAGGGCCTTTGATCCTGATCAGAACCGAGTCTGGACCCTGATGGTTCTGTTTCCTCTGCAGAGACGGAGGTCCGAGCTGCCGTGGGAAACTCCAATGAGATCGAATAAATGAGGGAGAGGGAACAGCTGCAGCAGGATGCATCGACCCCCCACTTCCACACAGATACTCATTTTTTTGCACATTAGACAAATCGACGAGTCACTCAGACATCTGCTGAGTCATCATTTCTCTGCTCCGTAGCAACAGAGGTTAAACCTTCACCTTTATATGCATTAGATTAATGCTGCTTAAACAAACCGAGAACATTAAATATTGCTTTTCTTTTGTCTTCACGCTAAAGCAAAACAAAATAAGAAAAGTTTTATATTCAGATTTATTCCAACAGAAACGTGTACAGTTCAAAGAAATAAACTAAACTAAAATAGAAGTGGTCATCTGTCTGCGTCACATGATACGAGTCCCATCGTTCAGGTACTTCATGGAYTCCATCTGCTGAGTCATGGCCAGGACCTCCTGGAACCCGGTGCTGAGTCCGGACATGTGCTGGAAGTAGGCCTCCTTCTCCACCTGCACCGACAGGTTGTTCACCCCCACGTCTTTCAAGATGGCCGTCACCTACAAGACGAGGAGATTAAGCAGGTCAGGTTTTACAGTGTAGCTCTGTGGGACGGGGATGAACAGCTAATATCTTACCTGCAGTAGATGAACAACATCAGTTYATAGAAAGGGTTAAATTCTGACCGACGAGCTAACGGCTAGCAGCGTTCGTTCAACATGGGCTTCTTCCTGGTTCGTCTGAACGCTTTAGTGTTCTGACTAGCCATTAGCTCGTCAGAATTAAACCATATTTGTTCCAAACTGACGTCGTTTCAAGAGATATCTAAGACAGGTGAGATATTTATTGCTGCACTAATTTGAATAATTAACGCTTTCAGAGAAAAGCTGCTAAAAAGCAGCAGCTATCGGCAGAGACATTGTCAGAGGAAAAGGCTAACGGCTAGCTAAATCAGCCAGTTTTTGCCATTTGTTGATTTTTTTTTTTAGCTCTAGCTAATTTTTTTTTAGGAGAGGCGGTTAAAGAGGAAAAATAAATATATTACAAGAAGATAAAAAAACAACAACTAAGAACGGCTCTTAACTCTCCACAACTCAGTTCTTATTTTAAGGAAAGTTGTTTGACACCTCTGTTTCTGAGAGTTGATTAATTAGCCTAAAATAATAGGAAACGGTTTCAGTTTGGTTAGCACTGTCCACCTAACCAAGTTTTAAAACCATATCCTGCCAAAAAAGTCTTTTTGATCTTGTTTTGGGACTGATTTACTAAACAAGAACTGATTATGTAAGAATAATCATCTTGTTTTCAGAATGTGTCAGATTATTTGTCTTGTTAACCTGAAGATTTGACTCACATTGTCAAAAAAATTTGCCAATGGAGTAAGAAAATTTTACTTGGTAAGATTCTTGAAATAAGAAAAAACTGAGTCAAATCAAGTATTTTAAGAATCTTAGCAAGTAAAATTTTCTTACTCCATTGGCAACAAATTTTTGACTTGAGTCAAATTTTCAGACTAACAAGACAAATGTTACACATTCTGAAAACAAGATGATTATTCTTACACAATCAGTTCTTGTTTAGTAAATCAGTCCCAAAACAAGATCAAAGACTTTTTGGCTGATATAAGATTTTAAAACTTGGTTAGATGGACAGTTTTCGCAGTGTTAGCCTAGCATGGCTAAAGACATCGCTTCAAATCTGACGGTTCTGTCCCTTTAAGAGCCTCGACTCAGAGGAACTAAAAGTAAGCTAACTTTAGCTACATGTAGCTAACGCTCTGCACCAACCTGCTGAACGATCCTCTGCTCCACCACGTCGGACATGACCTGCAGGTGGATGGTCCCGGCCACCGTCGCGGCCGAATGTCTCCAGAAGTGAGGGTCTCTGTAGGACAAAACGCCGTCGATCTTCTCGATCTGAAACCAGAACAAAGACGACTTTTTAATACGTTTCTCCAGACGTCACGACTCACAACTCTGCACGCTCGTCTTCACCTTCTCCAGTGCGGCGTTCAGGTTCTTCTCCAGTTCTGGGGGGGTCCGTATGAGCAGAACCTCGCAGGCGTCCTTCAGCAGGGGGATGACGCTGAGGAAGATGAGCGTGGCGATGAAGAGCGAGCATATGGGGTCTGCGATCAACCAGCCGAACTGCCGGATCAGGAGGGTGGAGATGATGACGCCGACGCTGCCCAGCGTGTCGGCGAGCACGTGGAGGAACACGCCTGTGGAGAGGAGAACACGTCAGGAGGCGGGGTTTCAGTCCCCCCATCACGTCAGGAGGCGGGGTTTCAGTCCCCCCATCACGTCAGGAGGCGGGGTTTCAGTCCCCCCATCACGTCAGGAGGCGGGGTTTCAGTCCCCTCCCCCCTCCGTCACAAACCTCTCATGTTGGCGTTCATCCCGCCGCCCCCGCCGCCGTGGGAGTGGGAGTGGCCGTGACCGCCGTGGCTGTGCTCACCGTGGCCGTGGCCGTGGCCATGGCCGTGGTGCGAGTGGCCATGGTCGTGCGACGAGCAGCTTTTGCCGCCGTGAGAGTGGGCRTGGCTGAAGGCGCAGATGCCCACCAGGTTGACCAGGAGACCCCCGACGGAGACGGGCTGCAGAGGACAGATCCATCATTACACAGTAAATTTTGCAGTGTTAAATCAACACTTAAAGAGCTAAATTTAACAGTGTCCGAGTCTATTTAGTCCTTATATGAATTGGTGTATAAAACTTAACACTGCACAGTGTTAATAAAACTTAACACTGCACAGTGTTAATAAAACTTAACACTGCACAGTGTTAATAAAACTTAACACTTCAAGTCAAATAAGTGATGAGAGTAATTATGATTCTAAGCAGAGTTAATAAGGTACTCTACTGTGGTGACGAATCAACTCTGATTCTCATGCTTTTCAACACTGCACTGAGTTATTGATGTTAACACTGGAGGTTCATATACCTCCTATGAGTGTTAATTTGACACTTGTGCTGATTATTTATCTTTTGCTGTGTACAGGGGAGTAAAACAAACACTATGAGGTGTCATTATATCAAATTTGAAAGTGTAAGTTCAACACTTTAGAGTTAAGATCAACTCTTTTTAGTGTTGCGTTAACATCACACTGTAGTGTCTGGATAAATGGAGTCGACCTTCACACAGCAGGAAGTACCTCTCACTTATGGTGTTGATTTATGGTCAATAACACAAACTTAAACTTGATCAACTGATAAACCTGAATAAAACAACTACAACAACTCATTTTTTTTAAAACTCAAACTTCTTTAAAAGTCATCAACATACAAACATCATTTCTACAAGATTACCCAGCATTCCTTGCTGTGAAAATACTGGTCCCTGACATGAGGTGGAAGAGGGCGGGTCTTTTTCAGAATGMTTTTTTCAACACTGCACTGTTAAGTGTTAAATAACTTAACCATGGGCGGAGCTTATTTAACACTGTCCAGTGTTGACACAACACTCAGGAAGTCAACACTATGAATTAACACCAACACTGGAAGTCCGTTCACTCAGAAAGTGTTAAAATAACACTAGGGGGAGTTAAATGGACTCTGAAAAGTTTAACACTGWTTTTTTTAACACTCTGGTTTTTACTCTAGCAACTGCCTGATAACACCATCGCTCCGCTTGTTTGCACAGGAGAACCAACTGGTTCAGTTTAATTCAAACCATCTGGAGACGATTAAAATGTTTGTTTATCGTCTCAGACGCAGCTCAGAACCAGAGACCCGCTCTGACCCGGGTCCGTTTACGGTCGCCTCGTTCTAGCTTTGGTTTAAAGACGGAGAACAAAGCTGATGGTTTCATTAAACGCTCCCCACTGTCCACCGTCTCAGGTTTGAGCAGGACTCACGGTCAGCATGTCCGTGTTTATGTTGGGGGGGTCCAGCAGCCGCGTGACGGACTCCACGAACACGAAGAAGGCGATGACCATCAGGAAGAGGCCRTTGATGAAACCGGAGAGGATCTCGACCCGACCGAACCTGCAGAGCAGAGACGGAACCACTTTAAAAAAAAACAAAGTTCCTTTAAAAAAACGTTTTTATTAATTTTTTTTATAAAGTTTATTCATTTAAAACAAAACTAATTTAATATACAATAAAAAAATACAAATCATAAAGTAAATGAAAGGTAGCAGAAGAAGAAAAATCTTATGATTTCTGCCCCTTTTTCTCAAATAAATAAATTAAATCAAAAATAATCTTCATAAATAAATAAATAAATAGATAAATAGTTTACCCGAAGGAGAAGATCCTGGTGGCCTTCCAGCGGGTCATGAGGGCGGCAAAGAGGCCGAGGACCAGAGCGGAGCAGTCGAACAGCATGTGGAAGCCGTCAGAGATCAGACCCAGGCTGTTGGTCCAAACGCCGTAAAACAGCTCCACAAACGTGAACGCCTGCAAACGTCAAGTCCATGTCTGTTAGYAAAATATCCTCCGAACCATCAGATCTTAAAGAAACTTTCAGTAACTTAACAAAACGAACAAAGAACCAATACAAGATGGCCGTCACAGCTCATCAACATGACCAGTGGTTGTAAGTGTCAGTTTTACAGATACAGAGCTGAAGTTTGTTTGTTTGTTTGTTTGTTTGTCAACCGTAGCACAGAAGCAGCTGAACAACATGAAATTTGTCAGGGCTGCAGATGAGTCCGACCTACACTGCGCCAGCCAACGGTTTTACAATAGACCCCATATTTGAGGAGGGGGCTCCATCTAAAAAGGAGGTGTCTGGAGAAACAAAAATGCTTATAACTTAAAAACTATTCAACATAGGAGCTTCCATCGGGTCCACCAATGAGTCGTATGTTGGGGGGGGTGGGGGGCTTAAAAAAATTCAATAAATTGTTAATTTGGTTTTTATTTTTAAAAATGCACATGGGGAACAATGCAGTAGTAAAACAAACATACTAAACCAGTCGAAACATAATATTACTGTGGTATTTAAGGGTTAATATTATTAGTAAATTATTTTTAAAACAGCATGGGCTTTATGAGGGGGTCCCTGGAAATATTTCACTCTTGTAAGGGGTCCCCAGAACCAAAAMGTTTGAGAACCCCTGCTCTAAACTGTCCTTTGTCTCTGTGTGTCCCTGTGTTGGACTGTCCTGTCCAGGGTGTCCCCCACCCCTGCACAGTGACTAATGGACCCACACAACCCAGAAATAAGAAGCAGGTGAAGAAAGCTGATGATAAGTCAGAAGTTATTTGAATTCTTGTGTTTTTGTTACAAAGCTCTTATTTCGAAAGGAGGAATTCAGTAAACGGACGTACCAGGTTGAGACACAGGAAGTAGAAGATCTGCCTGGAGTCGTACTCCTCCAGGATCTGTTTGAGCGAGTCTTTGATGAAGCGAGGCAGCGACTGAGACGTGTGCTGCAGGGCGTCGCCCATGAAGTTGTACAGCGGCGTCCCCTCGGGAGAGTAGCCCACCAGGGTGCCCTTCTGACCCCTCCTGGACGGAGACGACAGGATGCAGGACGCTGCGGAGAGACGAGCGATGGTTAGCCATCAACCGGGTGGGGTTAAGGCCGCGTCCCGACCGCCGGCGTTCTTACCCAGGATGAAGAAGACGGCGCTGACGATGACGCCACCGGACAGCACGTGCTCCGTGCTGCCCGGCTGCCTCACGGACCGCAGCGGGTCCGTCATGGGGTGGGTCCAGAAGTTGGCCAGAAGCAGCGCACTCAGGAAGAGGGCGATGGCGCCGTAGCGGGCGCACCGCGGCATCTCCATCTTGGCACTGCAGACGGCCTCCACGTAAAACTCCAGGATCGTGACGGAGAAGATGATCATCCCGAGCGGCAGGAGGAGGGGCGACCACGACTCCACTTTGCTCTGCAGAGACGCAGCTTTTAAAATAAACAAAAACAAAAGATTTGTTCATCACTGTTTGTCATTCAGGCGGGTCTCCTGCACCTCGGTGGTCGCTGACAGCACGATGACCCAGGGCAACAGCACCGCCGCAGAAACCAGGTTGTCCAGAGCGTAGAGCCGCTTAGCGCCGCCGATCTCCACGGATAACTTCCTGGATGCCGTGTGGAAGGCCACCTTCAGACACAGAGAGGCCACCAGCAGCACAACCCCACCCTGAGGAGACCACCAGAGTCACCGGATTTCACATCTAAAATAACTACCTGAGCAGAAATAGTCACCTTATGATCCGCCACGCCCAGCAGGGAAATGGTCGTGTAGAGGAAATGTGTGAGCGCGCTGTCGTGGTGTCCCTCAGCTGGTTACAAGTCAAGACCCAAACAGTCCAGAACCAGAACCAGAACCGGAGATCAGGTAAAATGAAAGGATACGGTGGTGGTTGTCTCCCATCTTCACCATCAGGTCATCATTGTCGAAGAGCAGCAGGCAAATCACAGCGATGATGAAGAAAGCTGCACCTCTGGTCTGAATCAGACACAAACACAACAAACATGTTTGATCTGGGAAAACAGTAAACAAGTTATAACCAACAGCAAACAAGTTATAACCAACAGCAAACAAGTTATAACCAACAATAAACAAGTTATAACCAACAATAAACAAGTTATAACCAACAGCAAACACATTATAACCAACAGCAAACAAGTTATGACCAACAGAAAACAACTTACAACAACAGCAAACAAGCTATGACCAACAGCAAACAAGTTAAAACCAACAGTAAACAAGTTATAACCAACAGTAAACAAGTTATAACCAACAGCAAACAAGTTATAACCAACAGCAAACAAGTTACAACCAACAGTAAACAAGTTATAACCAACAGTAAACAAGTTATAACGTTATAACCTAGAGTAAACAAGTAAAAACCAAGAGTAAACAAGTAAAAACCAAGAGTAAACAAGTAAAAACCAACAGTAAACAAGTAAAAACCAACAGTAAACAAGTTAAAACCAACAGTAAACAAGTTATAACCAACAGTAAACAAGTTATAACCAACAGTAAACAAACTATGACTAACAGCAAAAAAATTGTAACCAACAGTAAACTAATTATGACCCACAGCAACAATCAAACCACAATAATCCACATTAAACTAACAATAACAAACAAGCTAATCAATACTAACAAACAACAATAAACAAGATAGCCGATGCTAATAAACAAACAGCAATAAACAAGCTAACCGATGCTAATAAAACAATAAGCTAATTGATGCTAATAAAAATGAACAAGCTAATTGATGCTAATAAACAAACAGTAATAAACAAGTTAATTGATGCTAATAAAGTAATAACAAGCTAACTGATAATAATAAACAAGCTAAGAGATGCTAATAAACAAAAAGATAATAAACCAGCAGTAATAAACAGTAAGTGATGGTAATAAACCAGCAGTAATAAACAGTAAGTGATGGTAATAAACCAGCAGTAATAAACAGAGTATGTGATGGTAATAAACCAGCAGTAATAAACAGTAAGTGATGGTAATAAACCAGCAGTAATAAACAGAGTATGTGATGGTAATAAACCAGCAGTAATAAACAGTAAGTGATGGTAATAAACCAGCAGTAATAAACAGAGTATGTGATGGTAATAAACCAGCAGTAATAAACAGTAAGTGATGGTAATAAACTAGCAGTAATAAACAGAGTATGTGATGGTAATAAGCTACAGTCTCAGTGGTACCTTGGCCGGTCCGCCTCCTGAATTTGTGAACAGAACACCGAGGAGGGCGAGGACGACAACATCACTGTGCTCAAAAAGCAACAACGTCCTGAAACAAAAAGATTTTATTTAATAAACACTTAGATTCTGTACAGAGACTTTCTTATAAACTGGCTCAATTAATTCAACCAAAGTGTTCAGGTAAAGACAGAAAAATATTTAACTGAGAAAAAAGCATGTTTGTTTTTTTACCTTAAAGGTCCGCAGAGAGTCAGACCAAAGAAACCCAGGAGGGAAATAATGCAGCTGCAAACAGCGTGTTTAACTAATTTAATCCACTGAAAAACAAACAAAACAGATTATTATAGGACACAGTTTTAAATAAACAAACATTTTTTACTTATACAAAAGCCTAAATATGCTGATAATGATCTTTATTTCTCTCATAAGAAAAAGAATGAAAATTTTCAACAAACCTGTCCTTTAGAGATAACTTTTCCAGATGAAAAAGGTTTTTGAAAGAAAAGCAGAATAATAGCACTCCTGTAAACAAAATAAGTGTTAAAAAATAATAACACAAAGTAAAAGTTGGTTAAGACCAGGAGAACTCACCCTAACTTCAATATGAAGATGAACTGAACTATATGAACAACTTTGAGGATATCATACGACTCAAAGATCCCTAAAGCTTTCAGGACCTTTGAGACGATCAGCAGAACGATGTATCTGGTTAACCTGAAATAAAAACACAGTTTTTCTATTTAATTTTCAGTTTTTGTTAAACGAATGCAACAAAAATCAACACATTTATAGCAAAGTTGAAGTGGAAGCTGTGTCAGACTAACACACAACTCAAATCATGACTAATTCTGAGAGATTGGTTTAAAAAATTACTTTACTGGATTAAATAAACTCAAATCCTGGTTTTTACCTGGCATCTGGCACTTCGACCATCCCCAGCCTGCCTCCGGACAGCACGTTGCTGCTGTATTTCTCCTCCATCTTAAAGCTCCCAAAAGTCGACAGAGAACAGGTTCCCAACACTTCACATCACTGTTAATGACATCATTTACCGCTGAAGTAAACAACAAGGCCTGCTTATTTTCTGTTTGTTCTCCATTCTGCCGTTCAGGTTTTAAAGGTTTTAACGGCGTCACGTGCTCCCTGTCCGCTCTGTGTCGAATAAATCCATTTAATCGCTTCGTTGGAACAAAAAAAAATACAAACGTTTTAACTAAAATCAACTAAATTATACCCGAAAGTCTCTAAATAAAAGTGGTAAAACGTACAAGCTGCGGCACTTCCGGATACGTCAACTCGTCGGTCTTCGCGCCTGCGCAGACCGGCGCGGAGTTGTGAGTAACGGATGCTGTGCTGTGATTGGCGGAGCTGATCAGCATGCTTCTATGATTGGTTGTTTTGTTCAGGTTAACAAGAAGTGCTTGTCCCCAACTCTGATCCAATCTGTGGAAGCCCATTTCCGCCACCCTGATAAAAAAATATAACTTGTATCTCATAATTATGACTTAGCTATCTCATTACTATGAGATAGTATCTCATAATTATGACTTAGCTATCTCATAATTATGAGATGCTATCTCATAATAATGATAGTATCTATGAGTATCTATGAGATAGCTATCTCATAATTATGAGATACTATCTCATAATTATGAGATAGCTATCAGTATCTCATAATTATGAGATAGCTAAGTCATAATTTTGAGATTCTATCTCATAATTATGACTTAGCTATCTCATTATTATGAGATACTATCTCATAATTATGAGATTCTATCTCATAATTATGACTTAGCTATCTCATTATTATGAGATACTATCTCATAATTATGAGATAGCTAAGTCATAATTATGAGATACAAGTTTTACTTATTTTTTTATCAGGGTGGCGGAAATGGGCTTCCATACCAATCTAACACCAACATTTGGTTAAAATAGGGTTTATGGAAGATAAGCATGTAAACTAGGTAATTATTTTTTTTAAATATTGATCTAATATGTATTTTACTCTTTAAAAAAATAAAAGTTTTTATGAAATATGTCCAGGAACATGAGAATGTTGTGCTCAGAAACTTCCATTCCCTCATCATGAACATATTTTTATTTATTTTTTTATTATTTGTGAACTGATGCCGCTGCTACTACACCTGACTTCCCCCTCCATGGGACAATAAAGGCTGTTTGTATTCTATTCTCTCATGACACTGGCTCATGACACTGGCTTTTTAAATATTTTTCCATTGTAGAAATGTTTTATTTTAAAGACAACTGGGTGAGTAATTTTGTAGTTATTGAATCCCTAGCAGGACTCATTTAACTTTTTTCAATCTTTGCCAAAAACAATTTTAAAAATGCTGAATAAAGAGACAATAAAAGTAATATTTGCACAATACTCAAAGACAAAAAATATGTTTAGGAATCACATTTTAGTTTTATTCCATGATCAGAAACTTGTCTAATAAAAAGATTTCCAATAGATACTTTTCCCCCCACTACACATCGAGTTGTTCAAAAAAAATTCATTATCTTTTATTTCATTTAATTTTAACATCTTTTACAATAGTTAGCTGTGAAAAACACTCAACCACCTAAAGAAAACAGTTTTAGATTACATGGATTTGTTTCTAACATAAACCACATCAGAAGTTTGAGCCAAAGTCAGTTTTAAACTTTGATGAAAGCAGATTTTCAGTGAGGTCCACACAGGCCGAGCAGAACTTTCTGGTAATGTCCCTTCGTGTCGGCCTGTTAAACAGATCAGAGATCAGCTCAGTGGTTTCAAAAAAAGAAAAAAAAACTGACGGCAACAATGAGGAGAAACTGTTTTACCAGAATGTCTTCCTGCAAGCTTCTTCCAAACATGGCCCTGTATTCCTCGATCACCTTCTTCAGGTCCACCTCGGAGCGGCTCACCAGGACCCGGATCAGCATGTGGTCACGAGTGCCAAGACCCTGTTGGATCAGATTTAAATAAATAAATCTGTTTAAAATCCATAAATCCAGAACTTTCCTAGTTCAAACAAGCAAACAAAAGGTTCAAACCTTCATGGATTTATTGAGCTTCTCTGCAAAGAAAGCTGGAGTGTTCCAGGCACATTTCACTGGAAATGAGAGACAAACTGAGGTTACATCCTTGTTTCTGGCCTGAACAGTCCAATTGTGTTTCAGCAGGTGTAAAGTTAACAGGCTTGTGTTCTGCTTTAAATCAGATCAAATGTGATGAGATGATAAAAACCAACCGATACTGATGAGGCAGTCTTCAATGTCCCCCCTCAGCTCCATCTGCAGAGCTTTAGGTAGCGTTCGGTCACTCATGGTGGCGTACTGCTGGAAGGCTGGAGACAAAACGTTAAAGTTTATTACAAGTTCATTACAGCACCACAAGGTGGAGCAGAACACACCTGAGGGGATGGAAACACAAAAACAACAGCTAGGATGAACATGTTTGGACTTTTTCTGCTACAAAGCAGAGATGAATATCTGGGAATTTAAAGGGGCTTAATGTTGAGCCTTGGGGAATCCCTCTGTGTGTAAAAAYGTAAAGACCTGCAACTCTGCTGCGAAAAAGGTGCGTTTCTTCTCTGAACGGGCGTGTTCCTCTCACCTGTTTGGTTCCACCTGTTTTTCAAGACCTTTCTCTTCTTGAAACTCAAAAAAAAAAAAAAAAAATTCATTTTCAACGACTCACTTTTGGAGAGCTGAGGGCCGCTGCGTGTGGTCAGGATCTCTATGAAGGTGGACACGTTGATTTTGTGTGTCTGCTCGCCCGATTCAAACAAAACCTGCAAATATTAGAGAAAAATGCTTCATAACCTGTTTGAGACTAAAAAAAGTCATTCTTCATMGGTTTCTAAACCGGTCTGTTGGCCTCATATCTGCTGCTGTGTGCAAAGGTTAATGTCTGCGGCTTTTAGGAATCTTTGGAATCCTTTAGGGTTCCCCAAAGGGGAAATAAACATTTCCACTTGTCTTTGACTCTGGTTTAAAAAACAAACAAACAAACAAAACATTTCTCAAGAGACATTTTATTTTCTCTAACAAACAAAATAATAATGTTCTTTACATTTTTTGATTTATATTCTCTTTTTAACTACAAGTTATCGTTTTATAAATCAAAAGTTACCTAATAATTGAGTAACAATTAATCTTTTACGTTATACTTAATAAAAAGAAATACCACACAAGAAGAAAATTGTTGAAATGTTTGTTTTACACAAATGTTTGTTTAATCAACTATTGTTTTACAGTAAAAGTGATTAAGTGTTTTTATTTTTCTATTTAACTACGTTGATCATTGTGATTATGACTTCATTGTGTTTTATTATGAAACATGCCTAGATAAAATATTTGTGTTTGAAGCACAGACAAATATTTTTAGATTTATTTCACTTTAAATGATTTCTTATGTTCCATTGAACTTTTAACTCATTTTTCATTCAGTGCAAGTCCGTCAAAGTTAAAACTTGTATTTCTGAAACAGGTGCACAATTATTTTTCTGCCATGGCATCAGTGACGGCTGGTACAAGTGGGCTAGTAGGGCTAAGCCCTCCCTGGTGT
>NW_013952738.1:296346-298757 GCF_001266775.1 Austrofundulus limnaeus
AATATAATATAATATAATATAATATAATATAATAATACATTAGAGGTGCAATAATTTGTTGTTAATAAATAAACGTGTATTCATAACTTAAGTTGTTTTCTATATATTGAATATTATAAAGCTCACTTGTAGTCATATCCATACTGAATTAAATTTGTGCATTTATTCTTTTTAGGTTTGTGACATCATCTTGAGCCATTCACAAGCACCTGATCAGAGCTGCAGGCAGACGTTCCTGCAGGTCTCCAGTTCACCACCATGGAGGCTGCAGTGGTGCTGAGGAGCTCTTCATGGAGAACAATCTGCATCTTCAGAGACTGTGACTCTGCTGAAGATCCTCATCACATCTCCTCTGACCACAGCTGAATCTGAGAGGAGCTGAMCACTGAAGACAATCCAGACTTTCCTCAGGTACAACATCACACCTCACACTGACCATGCTTTATAAGAATCTGGTTAAAACATGCCTGACTTTAACCAGAGTCATGAAGAAATTTGCTTCTCAGTAACCGAAGAGCAAAATTTATGTATAAAAATAAAACACTACATGACATTGTAATGCTGTTTTATTATTGTCATTTTAATAAATATACTGGCGTGATACAACTTAGTACATGTTTGATTGCTTTTTGGGATACGTCTATTATGGAGTTGTAGCCCCACCTGGAGAAAATCCCACCAGTCACCATTGCATGGCATGGGTCTTTAGTCTAAAATAATTCTCTTCCTGCCTGGACTAACCAAGTCAAGGTCGTTCCTAGCTTCTCCTCTTTAGAACTTGCCTTGACAGAACGAAAGAAGGAAGAGACAAACAAACATTAATTTTCGTCTCATGAGCTGTTTTTTCCTTCAGGAAATTCAGCCCCTGACAAAGAGCTTTGTCTCATGAGCTAACGAGCAATTCTTCTTGTCTAGAACAAGACACCTTCAGTTATAAGCTCCATTAATTTTTGAAACTTCTGATGAGAAGCTTTTACTTTGAAGAAACCTGAACCGAGTTATCTCGTCTTTCTCTGCCGGACTAAAGCAGATCTTTTGAGACGCAGTAAACAAAGCGTGGGAGTTTTTTTACTGGTTGTGAGGTTCCTGAGTTGGGAATCCAGAACAGACTGAGTGAACTCTCCCCTCAAGCTGACCTGACGGTCGAAAACACCAACAGGTAAAGCGAAAGTTTTGTATAGTGTCCGGAGATCCGGCCGACGCGGTGGACAAACGCAGGGTGCTGTTCCGGTTTCCACACTTTGATAATTGATCGTTCTTAAATCTTAAAACTAATCCTCCTTTTCTTTACTGTTCTTAATCTTAAAACCTTGCCATAAGTTTAATGTGCCTGTAAACACCTGGTTTATCAAGTTCTAAGCCTAGAGTTTACTGTCCACTGTTCTGAGTTGTCATATTTTCACTAATCACGATGGACGCGAAGTGATTCCTGTTAATGTTTTAACTCATAAAGTTCTGATTATTCACATTAGTTTGTACATAAGTAGTTTATTTTATTCTGTAAATAAATATCATTTATTTTAGAAAACTTGAGCTACTGAATTGGCAAATTATTGTGTGTGTGCATTTCTCACTTTTACCACAGAGAGGTATTTATCTTCCTAGAAAAGAATCCGTGATTCCTCATTACTTTTAAGTTTTGAGAAGATGTAAACCTTACGCTACACCTTTGTACCAACATGAGTTTCATTGTTTCATTGATTCACACGACGTTCCGGGTGTCGGATCATAAAAACAGAATGGGATTTCACCTTGGCATCCTTTTTGGCCAGTTCCACGTCTACGTCGGTCGTCTCATTCTTCTGGGCTCTCAGCATGGCCAGCAGGGCATTGGTGAAGTCTCCACTGGTCTCATCCTTGATGACCTTCTCCAGCTCTGTGCCGTACTCTGCACAATTATACGTTCACATCGTTAAAATATGAAGTATTTTATGAACTCAGACCTTAAAACTTAAAGAACGGTGAGCTAAAAACCTTGTCTGAAGACTTTTTTAATCTCTTCAATCTCTTTGTTGGACCTCGTTGCCAGAACCTCCACCAGAACCTCTTCATCYGTGCCCAGACCCTGCTAGAATAAACACAAAAAAGGTCTAGACCTTTGAWTGGCCTCACCTGACATTTTTCTTTTCATTTAATGAAACTTTTGTTTTCACTAGTTTTTTTTTCCTGACAGCTACCACATTAAAGAAGATTCAAATATCATCTGCATATGGTGTGACTTCACCTTGGTGGCTTTTCGGAGCAGGTAAGCATCAAACTGAGCAGGCACCATGAGCAGGGCCATCGCCACGTCTTCTAAATGAGAATGGAGGACCGACTTCAGAGACTTGACCAGGTTCTGAAAAACAAACCAGGCTTTATAAAGAACACCTGGGAATTCATGGGAATATTTGATTTTAGTGGCAGAAAAA
>NW_013952738.1:299284-311221 GCF_001266775.1 Austrofundulus limnaeus
ATGTAAGTCTCAGCAACTAAAATAGCACAATGTAGTTGGATTGTAAAACCTGTACAAATAAATTTGGTTAGCTTAATATCCAGTTTTGAGATATTCTGCCACCTAGTGGTGATTTTTATATTGCAGCCAATTAAAGTCTTTTAGTTACAGTTCCTAAAAAAAAAAAATACAACCATTATGAAGCACCAATTTAAAAAAATAAAAAATACCTTCCCAGTGTTTGATTCATAAACAGCTTTGATCATTTGTCTTTGCTCGTTGCTCCTTTTCACCAAGACGGCGACAATCACGTCCTCGTCCACTCCTGTTAGAGACAAGTCCTTTGAGTTTCCATAAAGACCAGACGTCTTAAAATAATTAAAGTTTAAAAACAGAACATTGGTAAATGGTAAATGTACTGTACTTAAATAGCGCCTTTCTATCCATCCAGGACACCCATTCACACACTGATGATGGCAAACTACAACTGTAGCCACAGCTGCCCTGGGGCACACCGACAGAGGCGAGGCTGCCATACGCAGGCGCCACCATCAGTAGGCAAGGCAGGTAAGGTGTCTTGCCCAAGGACACAATGACTGAGTCGACTGGACGGGGATCGAACCGGCAACCTTCCGGTTCCGGGACGACTCCCCTAACCWCTCTAACMCAGCCGCCCCAACATTCTGTAACGTGGGCTGATTTATCAAGTTCTTCATGATGCTCACAGTTAGCCTTAGTCATTTTGAAATTACTGAACATTTCATGAATTCAGRAACATGTTTTGGTTGTATTTTAAGACTTTTAAAGTAAAAGACGTACTTTTACTTTCTATGGCACTCCGAAGGACAGAAACATCACTGCTGGCATTGAAGTTAGGATACGGAGTTACTGTCCCGTAATATGTAGGCTTCGGTTTGTCCTTCACCTGCACAAACAATAACAAAARCARTTTATTTTTAATGAAAAGCAACATATTCAGGTTTCTGGCCACAATTTGAAACTGCAKCAGGGTTTGGTTTTCTCGCTGCACTCACGGTGACGGTGGCATCCTTCGAGCCGCGGTCGTGAACGATGTTATTAAAGAACTTTTTGAAGAAAGCCATTTTTAATTTGAAAGGCTCAAACTGCAAAAAAAAAAAATTAAATTAAAATGTTGGCCTGAACAGGTGTGGAACAGGAAACATTTCAAACGTAAGTCTCACAAAATAAAACAGGAAGTTGATTCAGACAAGTTGAGGAGGAAAAGTTTTTACAAAAAGTGTGGAAATTAAAAATACTGGAACATTTAACTTTAAAATAATATTTAAATGAACGATGTGTTGGACATGACTTTCATCTACTACCACACTAAAGTTTAGCTGCAAAACTAACAGATTTAAAATCCTGTTTGTGTTTAAGGTCAGTTAGCTGTGGCGGCCATCTTGAATTGGATCAAGTCTAAACATGAATCAGTTGTAAATTTACTGAGATTTTCTATAAAATCCATTCAGTAATAGTAAGTCTTACCTGCACAACAAAAGGCTGCCTTCACTCTGAGATCTGAGATCTGCTTCAGTGTTCAAATCACACCTCAGAGGCTCCGCCCACTCCTGTGATCATCAGGTAGTTCCACCTGTGAGGCATCAGCCAATCAGCTGCYTCCCTTCCAGGTGACTCGTCTGCTCTGATTAAGGCTTTAGCCTTTATTATTACTCATACAAACAGCCGCAGAGCAGCCGGGCCCACCCAGAACCAGAACCTGAAGGACCGCGTTTTTCTTCTGACAGGTTTTTTCAGTTTAATCAAAACATTTACCTCACCTGAGCCAGGTAAAAAAAAAAAAACTGCAGCTGAGTGCTGAACGAATGAGCCGAAGTTCAAACAAAGAACAGCTAAAAGGAACAAAATGAGAAAAAAAGTAGCTCAAAGTAAAATGAGCCTGTTTATAAAAGATAAAATAAGCAGAACACGAGCTAAAAACTAATCAAAACARAATTACATCTAAAACTAGCATACCTGTAGCTAAACACTTAATTTAGCATTATTGCATCCACAAGCTAAGTTAGCAGAGCTACAGTTAAAAGCTAAACTTAGCAACGATAGCTAAAAGCAGAAATAAAATAAACAGTGACTAAAAGCTAAAATTAGCCAAACAGAAGCTAAAAGGTAATTTTAAAGTATAGCTAAAGGTTCAAATTAGCAAACCTCATAGCCAAAAACACAAAACAGCAACTTAAAGCTAAAATGAGCAAAAGTCTAAATAAAGGATGAAATATACTAAACAGTAGCCAAAAGTCAAATTTAGCAAATCCATAGCAAAAGATAAAAATAGTAGCTAAAGCTAATATGAGCCAAATCACATCTAAATGCTAAAATTTCTAAAAGGGTATCTAAATGATCAGGAGTAACTAAAAACTAGAGTTAATAAACCACAGCTAAAAGGTAAAATAACCAAACAAAAGCAAAAATTCAACATTTGTAAAAATCCTGATGCGGCAAAAAAATAAAGCAACAAAACATTTTTATTGTATTTTATTGAGATTAAAGTGTAAAAATAGGGAATTCAGTGTTTAATCTCTATTGTTGTGTAAAACATCACTTAAAAGGACGTTTCAGCTTTTTTTAATGAGGTAATATCAGGTGCTCGAACAGTAAGTATTTTACCTGCAGTAGGAAGCTGTTTGAAGTGATCTCAGTTTGAAGAATCAGAGAGAAATATTGCTAACAGTGCTAATTAAACCTGAAACACTACAAGTTCAATCAAAAGGTATGTTAGCGCTTTATTAGCATATTAGCTTTAATTAGCAACACATGAGGCTAACACTGTCAGCTAAAAAAACATCAGATTATATAATTATTAAATCTTTATGATTAATCAAATTTAAAGGTAGATTTTTATACATTATTTATTTAGATTATTTTGTGGGAGGAGCTTGTTCAGATTCTTTTGTATTAAATTTACAGATTTTATCAGTCTCCAGCAGAGGAGACCCAAATTTTCTTCATGGTGTTATCTGGGGGGAGCTCCTCTCCCACGGCCTCGACCTGCTCCAGGACCCGGACCCTGAGCCGGTCCGGGTCCTCTGGGCCCCGGCGGGCGGTCGACAGGCCCTCGAGCTCCGGGGTTCGAAGCGGCCAGAGCCACGTCTTTCTGCAGATGAACACCTCTACCCGCCGACCCGGCTTTTGCCTTCATGGCTTTCCCCTCCGCTTCTGGAGGTTTTTCTGTTCAAGCGGAAAACAAAAACATTTGTTCTTTAACTCAATCTAATTTTTGTTTTGTTGAATAATTCCTGAGGTAATGATCAGAACAGCTGTACAGGGTGATCCTGACCCGGTTCTGGTGGAGCAGGAGGAGCGAGGGACCTGTTTGGCATCAGGTCCTCCAAGTCTTTCAGAACCTGGTTGGTGCTGTCTTTGTTGTTCCTCTTGTTCTTCTCTTCATCCCGAGCCTAAAAACACAGAACAAAACTTCAGGATTCTGTAAACGTCGTACTTTCTACTCTGAAAATAAAACAACTTCCTGGTTTAGCTTATTTAGCCAGGCTGAATCTCACCATCTGCATCTTCTTCTTCAGCTCCATGTTGGAGTTCTGGTAGGCTTCAGACACAGAGTTCAGGTAATAGATGGCCAGTCTGGAAGAGACGACAGGATTAGTTGTTTTTGTCCTGGTTCTGTCGTGTGGATCTTRGTTTTTCAGCTGTAATGAAACGGCTCTTACACCATGAGCAGCACGGCTGGGATGATGAGGCCGGGGTTGGCCGCATAGCTGAAAAGCGTCCCCATGAAAGCCGGCAGGTCCAGGTCTATGGTTTCCATGATCACGTCGAACATCTTGGGTTTCCCGCTGCTCGGACACCAACATCACTTTGTGACAAATTTGGCCCTAAAGACGTTTTGAAGCAGGTCAGTGGGCAGCTTACCTGAAGGGTCCGCAGTCAAACGAAGGCGGTAGTGTCATGATGGTGTAGACCACCGGTAGCAGACTGAGGAAGAGGATGAGGAGCAGAAGACCCATGTAGAAATTATTGGACTTGGAGGCCTTGAACACTCGCTCATGCGGGACGTTTGTGGCCATCACGGCCCAACACTGGTAGTACATGGAGCTCAGGAGGCGGAGCACGTTGATGCCAACGAGCCCAGGGGCGTAAAACGCTCCCATCCTAAACAGATAAATGTGAGGCTTTTACCTTCAGGGAGGACAGCTGAATAATTAAAGAGTTTGTTCATTAGGATTAAAGATAATTCAAGTCTAATTTATTTACAGTGTGTGTCATTTATTCCAGTTCAGTACGTTTAAATGTAATTTGAGTAAAGCTGATTCAGTAGTCAAATTCATCCCAGTTCAGTCCAATCACTACTTTTTCCAAGTGAGTCAGATTCAAATCCAATCATAAGCATCTCGATTTACAGTAGATGGATTATGGTCACAGGGCAAAAAAAAGTTTATCCTGAGTTCTGACCTTTTTTTAGATTAAAGACAGAATTCTAAAAAAAAAAAATTATTCTGAGAACAAAGTCWGAATTCTGAGGGAAAAAAGTCTGAATTCTGAGGGGGCGGATCTGAATTCTAAAATCAAAATCAATTATGAAGAAAAAAATCTGAAATCTGAGAGGAAAATTTTTGAATTTGATCAGAGTCAAAATTTCAAAATCAAAGTCAGAATTCTGAAAAAAAATCTCAATTCTGAGAAACAAAATCTGAATTTTAAGATCACAGTTAGAATTCTGAGAAAAAATATAGAACTTAGGAGAACAACTTTATAATTTAATTCTGTTTTTTATTAAATATTTAAATTTACTTCATTTTAATATATTCCAATTTAGTTCAATCACAGTTTACACAGTTGGGCAGTATGAGGGCTCAGTGGTTAGCACMGACGCCTCACAGCAAGAAAGTCTTGGGTTCAGTCCCAGGTTTGGACCTGGGGTCTTTCTGTGTGGAGTTTGCATGTTCTCCTCGTGCTTGTGTCAGGGTACTCCGGTTTCCCCCACCCCAAAAAACATGTAGAATAGGTTGCCTCCAGGCCTCCCTTGAAAAAGAGATCTGTGACCTCGACGGGACTTCTTCCATCCGTCCGTTTTCTGCCGCTTATCTGGGATCGGGTCTCGGGGGCAGCAGCCTAAACAGAGAGACCCAGACTTCCCTCTCTCCAGCCACTTGGACCAGCTCGTCCGGGGGAATCCCAAAGGGTTCCCAGGCTGAGAAACATAGTCCCTCCAGCGTGTCCTGGGTCTTCCTCTGGGCCTCCTCCCTGTGGGACATGTCCAGAACACCTCACCAGGGAGGCGTCCAGGAGGCATCCTAACCAGATGAACCACCTCAACTGGCTCCTCAACRTGGAGGAGCAGCGGCTCTACTTTGAGTCCCTCCTGGATGACTGAGCTTCTCASCCTATCTCTAAGGGAGAGCCCAGACACCCTGCGAAGAAAACTCATTTCTTCCGCTTGTATGTGTGATCTTGTTCTTTCGGTCACTACTCAAAGTTCATGACCATAGATGAGAGWAGAACGTAGACCGACCGGTAAACCGAGAGCTTCACCTTCTGGCTCAGCTCTCGCTTCACCAYGACAGATCGGCACCAATCCGCCTGTCGATCTCCCGCTCCATTCYTCCCTYTTTCGYGAACAAGACCCCAAGATACTTAAACTCCTCCATTTGGGRCAGGACCTCCTCCTCGACTCAACGGGACCTGCCTGGTTAAATAACGGTAAATAAAATTGAATCCAAAAGTATCAGATTCAAATAATGTCACAGGCAGTCAATTCAGTTTAGTTCAATATTTTCCTGTTTGATTCAGTAAATCCAGTTCAATTGAAGACAGTCCAACATGCATAATAAWAAAGTTTATACCAAATCATCCCTTGATTGAAAACCAATCCAAGAACGTTTCCACTGATGTCAAACTCTCCGTATGATGGCTGAAAATGATCAAAACAGAACCTTTAACGACACACAGACTTTAAAATCTCTGCGGCAGTGGAGGCAGCARCTAACAGACTCACAAATCCAGCTTCCAGGTCCCAGCACCAGCAGTAGTTGAGGAAACGAACAATGACGGCTCTGGCGAAGTCCCCGATCAGGATGGTCAGGTAGGTCACCTGGATGTCCGACACCGTCAGCTTCACGAACTCCTACATCAGAGTGAATGTTAATTACATACGTGATGCTTTTTACCAGAATATGTAATGAACCAGTGRACAGATTGTAATGAAACTCAGGATGAACATCTATAACGCCATCCAATTCAAGATGGCCACCACATCGAATCAACCTAAATACAAAAATGGTTACAACCCAGTCAGTTTACATCATAACCTAAACATATAAAGACATTTTTATTACGATGCCAACGGCTGTTTCCCAGCAGGGTCCTCTGATGACGTCTGCAGGGTTCATTGGTGGTGGAGTGGCATCAGTGTCATTGATCATTGAAAGCGAAAAGTTGGCGTAGTACTCCTTTATGGCCCAGATGGAGGCATTCTTGATGGATTCCTCTTCTTCAAGCTAAAGAAAACGACTTGTCAGTCACTTGCTTTCTACTTACAAGAAACTCATAAAATGCTAGCATRCCTTGTTGTTGACTTCATCAAACAGGGCAAACAGGAAGGTGTAGAGGTTCCCAAGGAACAGGGCAAAAATGCGTCCTAGCTGCCACTTGAGGGCAATTCGAGGATGGTAGTCCTCCAGCTCAGCGATCGTCTCAAACAGAGGYGGACACACCAGGCCCAGCAGGGACATGATGATCTCCAACTAGTGAAACAGACAATAACCACACATACTTTATGAGATCTTTGGTCTAAACGCTTGTTACAGGACTCATATTCCGACTGCCKTTACCTCGTTCTTCTCATACCAGCTGAGGTCATCCCTCGTGGCAAACTCCTGAGATCTCTTCACCACAAAGTAGATGAGGTATCCGCTCCCACCAAGGCTACAGGTGATCAGGAAATTAGCCAAGACTCTGAGGAACCGCCGCAGGTGAATGTTCTCATCCTTCTGGTTCTCCTGCTCRTCCACGATGGACTCCTGTTCTTATCCAAGCACAGAAGGTACCGACTGTTGGTAAAAGCAAAGATCTTTGGGTCTAAGGAGTTGTAGGGTTGCTACCTTGAAGCTGGTGGTGATGGAGGCGTACTTGTTGTCTGCGGTTTCTGCATTGCCGATGAGGTAGTCCCAGCTGGTGAACATCTTCCAGGCGAAAGTGAACTCCCCCTCCTCTCCATCACCACCACCTACATCAGCATTTTTGGCCATTCTGAGTGACAAAAACAACCCAATGATCTGAACATGTTTGCTCCTAAGTGAACAAAGCCTTTCTGCTGTGCTTAAGACTCACGTCCGGATCACAAGCATCAGGCTGTAGCCAAAGCTGCCTACTCCCACCATGAGGTAGGACAGAGGCAGCCTGAACTTCAGCAAACCGATGGTCCTCTGGTCATTATAATATCCGTAGAAGAGGACAGAGTATTTACAGTAGCCCTGAAAGGGAAAAATAATGTTTCATTTTGGTTTTGCAACCTTCTTCTTTGTTATCATTGACTTCAAAAGTCACATTAGGTGACCTTCAAAGTGTACTGGGGTGGTTTGCAGAGTTAGTGTTGGTGTGCCTTCAAAGCAGACCCAGATTTTGTTTAAGGGAATATACAGTGTGTCCTATCTGGACTAGAAAGACCTWAGGTTCCCCCAGAAGAAGCTCGAGAGTCTTTCATTGCCTTTGCGACCGGACTACGGATAAGCGGTAAAGGATGGAAGTTGTACTAAACTCACATTAAAGTCCATGAGGACAGAATAATCCATTGCGGTGTCTTGTTCTGCCCTGGGGACAGTCTTCCTGGGAATAGACCCRTAGGGAAGACCCATCAGAACCTAGAAAATAAGCATTGGTTGAATCAAAATTAAAATGATTTTGCCAGTTGCTTTTACGTGATTAAACCTTGAGTACATTGTTTCACCTCAGGAATGACCACCAGCCCAAAGGTTAGGCCAAACAGGACAAGGTTCATGCCATACATCCATCGCAGAAAGATGAAGTAAGATGCAACCGATGAGCCAAAGTGGCCTAAGGGCATAAAGGTAACATTTTAAAACACAGCATGCTTTTATAAAGACTCTCTGCTAAAATACTGACTGACAAAACTTACTCTCGACCTCTTTGATCTTCCTCTCCCAGGGAATACAGGCAGTTCTAAAATTCTCAAAATCCCTTTGAAAYTTAATCCATTTCTGACACATGAAAACAAAAAGAAAGTTATAGACCAAAAACGTAAGAGTCAAAAAAAAGAGACCAAAGGCTAGAGGTTGATGCCAAACCTTTGTCATCATCACTTTGTAGGCATACCACTTCCTGCCTTTTCCTTTTCCCAAAGCTCCCTCAAATTTATCCACAAACTGCTGAGCCTCCCTGTTGARTAAAACACAGATACTCAAACTAAAACGATATGCAGATGACACAATTTTATTTCTACAAACTGTTATAGCTGAGTTAGTAGATTGCCTTCCTCCTTTATTGTTTGTACTGTCTCTGTGTCTTGTAATAAATCTACTAAAACAATAATTCTAAAACATAAAATATACAGTTTTGCCCATTTATCAGGGCTTGCCATATCAAATGAACGGAGGCACCTATTGTTATCCACCTCAAAAAAAGGATCTCTATACTTTATATCTTTATTTTTATAGTCGTAATGCAGCCCAAATGGCAACATGCACCCCTAAAAATGTTACATCAATACGACCGGCTCAGCAGTGGGAGAGGTGCAATTACTTTTAGTGCCATTTTGACTCACCATGGCAACGTAAATTGCAAAAAACTACCATCGAAAAACCTCATAGGGTTACACTGAGCCCAGCTTCCAACTGCCACACTCTGAGTCATGTGACCTAGAGTGAGAGCTGTCTGGCTTTTAAAATATTTTTTAGCGAACAACTTGTTCCTACATCCACAATTTTCATGATACACAGACACAATATATATCAAAATGCAGGCATTTGTGTCTTCTTTCAGACAATATTTCTGGTTTTCTCTTAAAAGTATGTCAGAAGTCATGGAAGTACCAATTCTCTTCCTATCTTTTTTATGTACATTTTTTCTCTTCCTATCTTTTTTTATGTACATTTTTTTGTCATGATGCTGTTCAGACACAAAACAACTATTATTATATCGTCATATCTCTGAGATAAAGTGCTGTACACATTTGAAAAGTTACATGAGTAAGAACCAATCTCTTCGGTCACTCACGGTTCAAGGATTACTTGTATAGACCTTACAGTTTTCACACAGCGACTTGTTGTCTGAACTAAACTTTCACAGATTTGTCCTTTTAAAAGTGACGTGATGTAGATTCTTTCTGCCCCTCCATGTACCGACACCACAATCGGGCCTTCTGATTGGCTGAGACTGTTACTGGGCAGAATAGCCTTTTGAGTGACGGAACAACAAGGGGTTTTATGTAACCCAACATGGCACCCAGATTACTCAGTAGTTTTAAAGACATAAAAGCAGAAATTTGGTGGGTTTATAGCTGAATTCTAACAGAAGTTTAGGCTTTTTTATTTATTTATTTATTTATTTATTTATTTATCCAAGAACAGAAAGCTCAACGTTAGCTTAAACAGAAGTTCAAGTTAACTGCTAATGCTAATTTAAGAAAAGGTTCTAATTCAGCCTTACAAAGCTGAAAACTGGCAAAGTAGTAGCCAAGAACAAGCTTTGACAAATTCTGAATGCTAAATTAAAAATTCAAGATKGCCGCCACAATTATAATGCAAAATTGACCATAGCTCCGAACTTTTTAGACACGATTGGCTCAAATTTGGGATGGTAGTAGATCACAATGATTTCCAGCAAACAGTAAAATCAAACCTTTATTTTGTGTGATGGGTTGCAGCTCTATTAGCACTTTTAAAATCAAGTTTAATAAATTACATCATCTTTGCAGCTCAGTTTCTTGGACAAGTCAGGGTAAGTCAGTGTTTCCTGTAAAGTTTAGTGTTTTTTAGGAGTTGTAAAGTTTCCTTTAGACATCCTTTTCAGACAGAAAGTGGTGTCGCGTGTCGGGCATGACGTTACTTTAGAACAGTGAGCCTCCGTTTCATCCGCCAGGGTTTGTTCCTGATGTTGGCGATCAGTTTCTTCTTTTCTTCCACCTCCTCCATCAGCTTGGCCATCTCCCCTTCCGACATGGACTCCTCTTCCTCCTCGTTGGAGTCTGTGTTGGAATCAGTTGAACTGGAGAAAGTTGAAAGAAAACTGTTGGCTCTGTTTGACTTCCTGTTTCTGATTTTACCTCTTCCAACCCACCTGTCRTCCTTTTTCTTCTTCTTCTTCTTGTCTTTGTCATCGTCCTTGTCTTTGCCCTTGTCCTTTCCTTTAGCGTCACCCTTTTTACCCTTCCCACCCTCATCCTCCTTCCCTCCTTTCTTTCCTCCCTTCTTTCCCTTCTTTCCTTTCCCATCATCGCTGTCGTCCTCGTCGCTGTCCTGAGCTTTGCCTCCTTTCTTCCTCGCTGCTGCACCTCCTCTCTTCTTCTTAGGAGCCTCATCTTCGCTCTCCTCATCGTCGTCATTATCGCCTCCTCGTTTCTTGGCCGGCCTTCTCTTGTTCGCTCCTCTTCCTCGACCCCTTGGAGCCTCATCCTCATCCTCATCATCATCACTGTCTTGTTTTTTACCTCGACCTCTTCCTCTTGCACCTCCTCTTCCTCCTCCTTTTCCAGCGGGCTGTCTTCTGTTTGTTCTCCTCTTGGCCCCACCGTCTATTTTAACACCAAAATTAAGAAATMTGATTAAAGTAAAGCCGTTTGATTAAATTAATTCAGCTTGATTTACTCACCATCACTGTCGCTTTCATCTTCTATGTCTATCTCGACTGAGAAATAACAAAAAAAGTTTTAAAAAGTGTAAAAATGTACAAACTGAACCAGCTAAAACCTCATTGAGATCCTGCTACAGTTACAATTAACTCTTCGTACAGCACTTTGGAAAAGACTGGAAAAGTAAGGATTGGAATGAAATTGGGCACACACCTTGTGGCCAAAACTTTACCCAAATCCACAAACCATCAAGCTAACGTGCTAAACTAAAGTCTTTTAATGTTTTTAACCAGTTAATTATCATTAAAAGGTTCAGGTATGCTTGGGTTTTTCTTGTTTAAAGGGAATTCCAAGTTGTAACATTAGACATTATTACTTCGCCTGTAAAAAGACTAGAATATTAAAATTACTGTAGGCTGATTAGTTTTCAAAAAAAAAATATTTTCACAAAGACATTGCTACGTTATTCACACCACAAAGCATTCTGGGTAAATGATGATGCTTAGGTGCTCTGGTGCGATATCTTTCCAACTTAAAGGTTAATTTTGGACAATGTCTGACGTTCAGACATTTTATATTCAACAGGAGCGCGTTGACAGAGAGGAGAATGTAGAAATGAATCAACCTGACACTGAAAATGATGATGGAGGACAACAGAGCTGCTTCATGAAGGGGAACCTCAGTGTTAGCATTTTAGCTTCCGCTTTAGCTCCCGTGCTAATAAATAAAGTGTTAGCTCACAAGCTACTGTTTACATATGGAGTTAGCTTCAGAGCTAATATACACTGCATGGCCAAAACAAAAGTTGCTGCCAAAAATAAAAGGTCACACAGATTATGTAGGACCACCTTTACAACAACACCTAATTTCCCTCTGGGATCAATACAGTATTTTTGAATTGAATTGAATTTAGCTTTGATTATGGCACACATTCATGGCATTGTGTCAATAGGCTTCATAGAGCTGACCAACTGCAGCAACCCCAGATCACAGCACTGCCCCAGGCTTGTACAGCAGGCACTATGATGAATCCCCCCACAATCCTTCCATCCGTACATTTTATTCTGCTTATCCAGGGTCAGGTCTCGGGGGCAGCAGCCTAAGCAGAGAGACCCAGACCTCCCTCTCTCCAGTCACTTGGACCAGCTCATTCGGGGGAATCC
>NW_013952738.1:317569-320823 GCF_001266775.1 Austrofundulus limnaeus
GTAACATTCAGTAGTCTTCATCATCAGTAGTCTTCATCATCTGTAGTCTTCATCATCAGTAGTCTTCATCATCAGTAGTCTTCATCATCAGTAGTCCATCATCAGTAGTCTTCATCATCAGTCGTCTTCATCATCAGTCATCTTCATCATCAGTAGTCTTCATCATCAGTAGTCTTCATCATCAGTGGTCTTCATCATCAGTAGTCTTCATCATCAGTAGTCTTCATCATCAGTAGTCTTCATCATCAGTGGTCTTCATCATCAGTAGTCTTCATCATCAGTAGTCTTCATCATAAAGAGCAGATTTAAAATAAAACCTGTTTTTATTTCGTGGTGATTCTGAATCGTCTCTGAGGTCAGTTAAACCTGATTTACAGATTTAGTCAAACGCAGACAGGAAAGTTCTCACAGTGGAAAAGTGTAAAACACCAGAGTGGAAAAAAAGCTGAGAGCTTGTTACGTGTTTTATGAGCTTGTTTCAGCGCTCTGAAGTTATTTATGCCACCTGAGCTGCAGCTGGAGACCAGTTCAGACTGGAGGGTTGGAGCCTCCAACTCAGTTTTCCATCAGCAGTTTGGTCGCGTTAGCTTCTAACTAGCTTTTTGCTACATTTAGCTATTTGCTAGCTTTTGGCTATATACATTTTTATATCAATAATTTCATTATTTTTATGTTTTAACAATTGTTTTTGCTACTTTTAGTTCTTATTTTTGCAAATTTTAKCTTTCATTTAGCATTTTGCTACTTTTAGCCTTTACATAGTGTTTTTATCCTTTTAGCTTAGCTTTAACGGCTCAGTTCCTGCATTTTCAGCAYTTTTTTGCAGCTTTTCTTGAACTTTCATCAGGGTTGTAGATTTCTTTTGTCCAGACCAATATTTTCATGAAGTTTTGAGGGATTTTCATTAAAGGAAGAATAGGTAAAAGGTCAGGATTTTAGTTTGAGTGAGCCGTGTTCTTTTAGCGTTCACAGCTCTGATCTCTCAGACTCTAACAAACCTGAACACACTTTGTTTCCAACCAAAGGTTTCCCTCCAGCAGATTGAAGCACTTATAATAATTTGAATTTGTTACACAAACGCTGAGGCTCAACACGTCGAGCCGCGGCTCTAAATGCCAAACGTTTTGCCCTTTATCATCCTGAATTACACAGGAGCCATTTGGCCTTTTCATTTCTCATAACACGTTTCAGACAAACGCTGTTTTACAGACAACAACAGGAGCAACATCTGGAAACACTTCAGTATACAGTTTGTTTCGAGATCACAAATCTGTCTGTTGTTTTCAGTTTAAAGTCCCATAATCATGAGTATTTGTTTAATAAACCTTCACTGTTTTGTTTCTGGTCATTGATTTTCTGTCTAGATTCACATTTTATACAAGAAATTAGTGTTTCAGCTGTCATTTTATTGCATTTTTCTTGTGAGTGTTGAGTTATAATAAAGAAAGATCAGCTGTAGCTAAAAGTAGCAAAACACTAGCTAAAGGCGATAAAAGTTAGCTAAAAGTGCTAGCTGAAATGACCAAAACACCAGCTAAAAGTAAACACTGTAGCTAAAAMCAAGATGTTAGTGAAAAGCTAAAAGTAGCTGGACGCTAAAAGTAGCAAAAGTCTAGCTAAAGATTATGCTAGTGAAAAGTAACAAAGCACTAGCTAGTTAAAACTGAAAATAATATAAGGTTAGCTTCATAACTATACGTAACAAAATACTAGTGATAAGTTAAAAGTAGCAGAAGTMTGCCTAAAGGTAGCAAAATACTAACTAAAGGCAGCATTTGATCAGCTGAAAGTGGCAAAACACTAGCTAAAGGTAATTAAAGGTTAGATAAATTAGCAAAACACTAATTAAAATGAGCAAAACCCCAGCTGAAAATAGCTTATAGGTAGCTAAAAGCTAAATACTAGTGAAAAGCTTAAAGTTGCAAATCAGTAACCAGAAGCTAAAAGTAGCAAAGTGCTAACTAAAAGCTACAATAAGCCAAGTACTGTAGCTAAAACATACGTTATATAAAGTATGCTGAAGCAGATTTCATAAAATAAATCCACAGTTTTAATTTATTTCAATGGTGAAAATGTTTGTAAGTAAAGTTAARTATTTTGAAAAGTGTAAAAGTTACAGAAACTAAACGTCACAGCGCACACCTCCTAACTGAGCGAACTGCTCTCACAACATTTTAGCTGCAGTCGGCTCACATTTGGACGGTGGGTGAAACAGCTGAGGTGAACAGATGACCRTCTAAATATAGCGGGAAAAGGGAGTTGTGTTCTTCACATTTCTGTTTGTTCAACGTTCCTCGGTCAGTTTGTGTTCACCCCTCAGCGGGGTCAGGGTCAGGGGAGAAGAAACCAACATCTGGAAAACATTTTTTAAAATGTGATTATTCTGTCTGGGCTGTCAGGACACAAATCTCCAAACTGCAGCTGGGTGATTTGTTGAAGTACTTATCTTGCTCCGATTACTTCGAAATGATTATTAAAACATCTGGAAAATACCAGGATTGTTTTCTTTAGATTTACTTTTTATCTGTCAATCAAACTTATAAAGTTTAAATGTTTCCTGTTTGATTTCATGTTGATGCTTTTGTGAGAGAGTGATGATGATGATGATGATGATGATGATGATGATGAAGGTGGTGTTTAATAGAGCCAAGTCCCAGTTAATGGAGCGCTGCAGCTGGTTCAGCTGGAAAACTGTAGACCCCTGAAGAAGAGGTCAACCTGAGAGGTCCACCTTTAACCGGAAGACCGGAAAATTACTGGAGACCAGCAGGAGGTGAATCATGGAGGGTCTATTGGTGGTCTCCATTCAGGTGATCGTGTCAGAACCACGACACTGAAAACTGAATGAATGTGTTGCTTTGTAACATTAAGATGTTGGGATTTAGTAAAAACACTGGTTCATTGAACATTTTTATACATTTTAAGATATTTAACTTTATTTACAAAAAATATTTCCCCATTGAAACACACTGAGCTCTTCTTCTTTATCCTATCTTTAACATTTAGCTAGCATGTTCGAACTTTTAGCTAAAATATTAGAACTTTTACCATTTAGATAGCATTTTGCTACGTTAACCTTTTAGCAGCCATTTCCCACTTTCAGCGAGCGAGTTTTTACTTTAGATTTCAGCTAATGTTTGGCTTCTTTTAGGTAGCATTTAGCTATTTTTGATTTCATTTTTTTTACATTTACCTTTTACATAATACTGTATTTTAATATTGTTACATTTTAGCTAGCATTTTGCTACATTTAC
>NW_013952738.1:320933-322026 GCF_001266775.1 Austrofundulus limnaeus
GCTATTTTTTTGCACTTAGCATTTTGCTACTTTAACTATTTAGATAAAATTTTGATATTATTATATTTTAGCTAGCATTTTGGTACCTTTAGCTAGCATTTAGCAATTTTTAGTTTATAGCTGGTATTTTTTACTTCTACCATTAAGTTAATATTTTGCTTTTGTTACATTTTAGCTAGTGTTTTGCTACTTTTTGTGAGCTAGCCACAAACATTTGGCTAGAATTACATTTTAGCTAGCATTTTGCTACTTTTTGTCTTGAGCTAGCCACTAACATTTGGCTAGATATTTTAACATTGTTGAGCTGTTTACATTTAAGTCTTTTAAAGAGGCATAAAACAATTTAACCATTAAGTTAGTGTACATTTCCCACGTGTTAGCATGTTAGCATGTTAAAGCTTTCTGAAGACCTTTCCGGCCCTCATGCAGAGGGAAACAGAAGACAGTGAAGGGAAGAAAGTTGACTCCTGGCACCTGGGCTGGTTTTTGGTCTCTGGTGTCTTCGTTGCTGTCTGAGCTGATTCATGGCTGAGTTTTAGTGTTTTAGCTGTTTAAACTGCATGTTAACCTTCCCAGAAATGAGACAGAAGGAGAGCGGCGGGAGGGTAAAAACACCCATCTTTATCGTCAAAACACATATAATGACTCTTTTTCTCTCCACATGCTTGAAGGTTTCGGTTAGCAGCAGGGATTTTCTCGTAACTTATTGTGTTTTTTTTTCTTTCCATGATCTCTTATGAAAGCAGAAAGCTGCTGAAGTCACTGTTGGCTTGAACAGGACAATTAGTCATCAAACATAACCCTGATTAAAGAAAATAGCTTTCAGAAGAAGAATTAATGGAATAAAGTTGTTATATCGTCACAGATTCTGTTAAATGTTATTTTAGTTTGCCAGTTTTTTATTTGCTGTAGACTGTACCATTCTTACAGGTAACACACACAGCAGACAGGTGTGGGCCAGCCTCTGGCAATGATGGCACTGTATTTAAGATGGCATGCCACAACTGGCCAGGTTTTGGTTGGTTTATGTGGTCCAAGTCTGTTAAACTGGCCCAGGTTGTTGTTTGGTTTATGTGGTCCAAGTCTGTTAAAC
>NW_013952738.1:322063-325502 GCF_001266775.1 Austrofundulus limnaeus
GCCCAGGTTTTGGTTAGTTTATCTGGTCCAAGTCTGTTAAACTGGCCCAGGTTGTTGTTTGGTTTATGTGGTCCAAGTTTGGTAAACTGGCCCAGGTTTTGGTTGGTTTATGTGGTCCAAAGTCTGTTAAACTGGCCCAGGTTTTGTCTGGTTTATGTGGTCCAAGTCTGTTAAACTGGCCCAGGTTTTGGTTGGTTTATATGGTCCAAGTCTGTTAAATTGGCCCAGGTTTTGGTTTGGTTTATGTGGTCCAAATCTGTTAAACTGGCCCAGGTTTTGGTTGGTTTATGTGGTCCAAAGTCTGTTAAACTGGCCCAGGTTTTGGTTGGTTTATGTGGTCCAAAGTCTGTTAAACTGGCCCAGGTTTTGGTTAGTTTATATGGTCCAAGTCTGTTAAACTGGCCCAGGTTTTGGTTTGGTTTATGTGGTCCAAATCTGTTAAACTGGCCCAGGTTTTGGTTTGGTTTTTGYAGTCCAAATCTGGTAAACTGACCCAGGTTTTGGTTGTGGTTTATGTGGTCTTGTCCTAGACACTGACCACCTCTGGCGAACCACATCTGGGCCACCAATGGGCTTTCATTCCTTGCTGTATCTGGGCAGACAGTTAGTACCTTGTGTGGGCCAGAACTGGACCAGATAAAAAAGGTTGTTTACAAAGTGAAACCACAGTTTATCCCCATGCTAGTGTTGAGTTAGCATCTGTTTTAGCTCGTATCACTCTGTATTTGTCAGTTTTTCATTTTGGCTGTTCGCCAGCAGTCTCTGTGTTCAGGTCTGCTCAGGACTCTGATGGTGAAGGGACTTCCAGACCTCAGACCTTTAGTCCTCCACAGCTGACCCCATCCTCCGCTCCCAGGTGGCCTGGACTGGCTCCGCTGGGCTGGGTGACATCACCATCATCGTCCTGCCGTCCTTGTTGTGTCTAATGGAGGCGTGGAGCTGGCTTGTTAATAATTTAGGAGCTCCGGTGCACTTTTAAACCCGGCCCTGCAAGGCTAGCTGGGACACTGGCCCTAAGTGCATTAGTCTAATCATCAGAGAGGAAACTAGCCTTCATTGACTGAAATATGATCAATAACTGCAGTTCCTGAGTCCCGAGGGGGGTGGGGGGACCCATCTGTCTCAGGACTCAGGACAACCCTCCAAGAGCAACCTGAGGACGATTGATTTTCACTGTTAAAACCAACAAATGTTTTCTGAAAACAAACAGCTGAAGAGTTGTTGTGACATTTATTTTTGTTGTGTAAATGCTGATGTAGCAACTTCTGCAGACTTTGATGTCTCTCTTGAAAATCATGAAGATCTTTGTTCTCTTTAAAACCTGCTTCAGCAAACTGGCTCTGTTTTTGTCTTATGCTACTTTTAGCTTCAGATAATGTTTGACTAATTTTACCGCTCTGCTTTTGGCTTTTAGTTAGCCTTTTGCTCATTTTAGCTAACATTTATCTGTTTACCTTATTTATGCTACATTTAGGTAGATACTTTCAGATTTTAGCTAGCATTTGACTGCTTCAGCTTTCAGCTAGGATTTTGCTACTTTTAGCTAGTGTTTTGCTAATTCAGCTTTAAGCTAGCATTTTACGTCTTTTAGCTTTTAGTTAGTATTATGTTCTTTTTCGATTTTAGCTGTACTTTTGCTACATTTTAAATAACCTTTTGCTGCTTTCAGCTAGTGTTTTTTTTACTCTCGGCTTTAAGCTAGCTTTTTGCTATATTTGGCTAGAGTTTTTTCTATTTTAGCTACATTTAGCTCATTTAAAGTTAGCATTTAGCTATTTTTACCCTTTGCTTAATATTTTTATCACTTTTAGCTTGTGCTTTCTTACTTTTAGCATTTAATTAATTTTCAACTAAAATATAGTTATTTTTACATTTTGCTTAACATTTTGCCACTATTAGCTAGCTTTTTGCAACCTTTTAGCTATGATTTTTGATAATTTAAGATTTTGGAAAGAAAATTAGTACTTTGTTACTAATAAATTTTGTTCTTCAGTAGAGTTCTGCTATCGTTAAGTATACCTTTGCATCTTTTATCATTTAGCTAGTATGCTGCTCCTTTTAGCTTTTAGCTACCCTTTTGCTACTTTTAACTAAAAATGTTATAGCTAAAATGTTTTTACTTGTAGTTTGTTTTGTAACTCAGCTTTTTTAGCAAGTTGATTTAGCTAGTTTTTTGTTTTATTTATATTTTAGCTACTGTTTTGCTAATTTTATCTTTTAGCTAGTGTTTTCCTCYTTTTAGTCTCAACAACTCCTTTTTAGCTCAGTATTCATTTTGTATTCTCACAAAACTACAACCTTTCTGTAATAATTCACTGATGTTTGTACCTGTGTGTGTTTAGTTTATTAAACATATTCAACAAAAAATTGTTTAGATGAATTATTTCATGGATATGATGAACAAACAATAATTTTAGCTGCTATTTGTGTGAACTATAAAAGAAAAATTCTATTTTAAAACTCTTTAATTCATTGATTAAATTTTTTGGAGCCATAAAAAGATGAGTTCTGATCAGAGTTCAGAGGCTGTGTGGACTCTGGAAGTCACCACAGAACACCAAACATTGACTTTGATTTTGAAACGCTTGAATCCCAAAACAGCTGAAGTTTTGAAAAAGTTCTGATAAACTCAACTTTTAAAATGTATTTCAACTGAAGAACTAAGTTTGATCAGCACACACTGAACAACCAAATAACAGATTGGATCTGATTCAAGGAGATGCCTTGACCCAGCTGACTGACCTCAGCAAACCTTAGCCTACACGAAAATGGTGATAACTTGACCCGTTTTACAAAATATTGAGCTACAATTTGCTGTGATAGTGGCTGAGAGTCATCCCCGTCACATATTTTGAGTTCTAGCAGATTTGTTAAATATTTAGCACATGAAGTGGTGTGCCAAATAAGCAGTTGTCTTTCTGTTCAGACCAGTTTAGCTCAAGTTAAGTTGTGTATTTTTTATATAACTTTACATGTTTCACCATTCGTCCAGTCAGATTTGCCTCTGATAAGAAGCAGCAAGAGTTCTGGCTGTTGTCCATCAACCCGTCTGCGGACAACAAAGGAGATGGTCTGGTGACCCCAGAGGTTGGCTTTCTTTGTCTCAGCGTTTTGTCGATCAGATCAGAGCTGACGTTTGCCCGGCAGGCTGACTCATCGGATGGGTCAGATTACTCCGCCCTGAGATGTTAGAAGACTTTTTTAAAGATCCGTCACACCGAGTGTCTACATCAGCTTAAATTAGACTGATACCCTCCTCTAGAAATAAAACATAGATCGTTTTTGTTTAAAATGTGAGCAAATATAAAATAATCTGTTTAAAGAAGAAAGATAGATGGATGGATGTATGTTTGGATGGATGGATGTTTGGATGAATGAATGGATGGATGGATATTTGGATGAATGATGGATGGATGGATGGATGGATGGATGTTTGGAT
>NW_013952738.1:325512-335443 GCF_001266775.1 Austrofundulus limnaeus
ATGGATGGATGTGTGGATGAATGAATGGATGGATGGATATTTGGATGAATGATGGATGGATGGATGGATGGATGGATGGATGTTTGGATAGATGGATGGATGTTTGGATGGATGGATAGATGAATGGATAGATGGATGAATGGATGGATGTTTGGATGGATGGATGGATGGATGTTTGGATGGATGTTTGGATGGATGGATGGATGATGGATGGATGATTGATGGATGGATGGATGTTTGGATGGATTGATGGATGGATGGATGGATGGATGGATGGATGGATTGATGGATGGATGGATGTTTGGATGTATGGATGGATGGATGATGGATTGATGTTTGGATGGATGGATGGATGGATGGATGGATGGATGTTTGGACGTATGGATGGATGGATGATGGATTGATGTTTGGATGGATGGATGGATGGATGGATGGATGGATGTTTGGATGGATGGATGGATGGATGTTTGGACGTATGGATGGATGGATGATGGATTGATGTTTGGATGGATGGATGGATTGATGATGGATGGATGGATTGATGTATGGATGATGGATGGATGGATGGATGTTTGATGGATGGATGTATCTGTGGATTCTTAGTGACCACTAGGTAGCGTATTTACAAACAATATACAAAAGAATTGGGAACGATACATGCTTGGCCTAATGTCACTTAAGTAACAAAAGGTTAGAAAAGATACAATTAGTAATAGGCTAATTAAAAGCTTAAATATAACCAAATGATAGCTAAAAGCTAAGCCTAGTAAAACAAACTTAAACTAGCTAAACATTTACTAAAATATGAAATCAGGAAAACGCTGAGACATGACCTCTCCCTCTGACACGTCAGCGATGTGCTGCTGCCACAACGCCACGAACATCTCCACATTTGTTTGCTTTTTTCCACTATAAGCCGAAAATCTAATCCCATCTTGACTTTCTGTGGAACAAAATCCTGAGAAAACAGATTTCACCATCAAGTGGTGTTCCCAACAACAGCTCCATGGGTGGCTCCTCCATCCTCGTTGTTTTAAAGGGCAGACATTTTGGATTAATCTCCTCTTGTTGTTTCCTGACCAAAAGACCCAATGGTTTTCATCGTCAGGTGTCTAACATGAGCCGAAGATAAGAAAGATTTTAATTAACTGTGACGGGAAAACAACACACTCAAACACAGCGAGGGTTCTCCCCAACTCATCGCCTTTAATTCCAACAAAGAGAACTCTGCAACGTGTTCAGTTCTGAGACGGTATAAAACCAGCAGATCCAGAGTCGGGACAGCAGATCAAGACTTCAGGAAGGAAGATCTCTCTCGTTGAACCCAGACCTCCTGGAAGATCTCAGCCATGAGGCGGTCACTGGTGTCGCTCATCTTCACCGCAGCTCTCCTGCTGGAGTACAATGCTCTGTCCGTGGCGTTGCCCGTGGGCCAGATTGAAGACGGATCCATGGAGCAGGACGCCTTCACCTCGCTGCTGAGCGACGAGGCCGCGGAGAACAGCCTGGCCGACGCGGACCTGACCTCTGTGAGCAAGGGCCGAGCTTCCAGGGAGATCGTGGTGGCCGTGGACCCCAGCCTTTGGAGGGACCTGAGGGTCCTGCAGAACGGACTGTCCGTCTACAAGCGAAGAGCCGAGGACCACCGAGACGCCGGGCAGCAGCCGAACATCCCCATCCTGAGGAGGGACACCATGAGGTGCATGGTGGGGCGCGTCTACCGGCCCTGCTGGGAGGTCTAGGACAGTTCTCCTCYAGACCAAGAAAGAAATCATTTTCTGCCTCACATTCAAATCCAAATGTTTGTGTATTTAAACTACAGCAAATATGTGAATAAATATTCTTAAATTCTGAGTTTTTGTGCTGTTTTTGAAGCTTAACGCTTGGTTTTGTGTTTTTTTATGGTCAGTTGGCTGCAACAACCGTCTTCCATCAAAGGTAATCAGTAAGAGCTAATGATTGCTGAGCTACTTCGCTAACAGTTTGAGTGTGAGTTTTCCAGCCTTATAACAAAAAAAAAAAAAAAAAAGGAAAAGGCTACAACTGCAGAACATTCCCCAGAAACTAAACTGTGAGTCAGCAGAAAGAGCAGGAATGTGTTTCTGGGAACGTCTGGACCTTCAGTGAATTCAGAATAAAAACGTCTGGTTGGAAAAACAATTAGAGTGCAGAGAGTGGTGGACGTCCAACACCTGAAAAACCTCACATTAACTCCAACACAAGTCTGGGCCGTAATTAAGACTTTATTTTCTATAATTATCTGCCTGACATCATGAGAAAAAGCTTTTATAAAACACTTAAAGCTCATAACTGTTCAATGATGAGTTTTTTTTTAATTGTGGAAACACAATTAAAAAACTAAGAGTGAACAACAGCTGAAACTGCCACAAGTTTAAACAATCGTCAAAAAAAAAGCTAAAATAAGAAAAAATAAATGTGACATTTAGTAAGTCTAAAGGCTAAATCTGGCAAAACAGTAGCAGAAAGCTAAAATAACAAAATATTTTAAAGTTAAAGCCAACAAAACAGTAACTTCAATGCTAAGTGGCTAAGTAGCTAAAAGTTACATTGAAATTTGCTGCAGCATACTTCAGCTATGTTTACCTTTTAGCTTTGCCACATTTTAGTTCTAGCCTTTTGTTGATTTTAGTGTTTTAAATAAAAAATTTGGATTTTAAATATCTTTTATACTTGTTAGCACTCTGAGGATGTGATGGATGGATCCATCCAACCATCCATCCAATCAACCAACCATCCATCCATCCAACCAACCAACCAACCAACCAACCAACCAACCATCCATCCATACATCCATCCAATCAACCAACCATCCATCCATCCATCATCCATCCACCCATCCAATCATCCAACCAACCATATATCCATCCATCCATCCATCCATCCAACCAACCAATCAACCATCCATCCAATCATCCAATCAACCAACCAACCATCCATCCATCCATACGTACATACATACATACATCCAATCAACCAACCAACATCCATCCATCCATCCATCCAACTAACCAATCAACCACCAATCAACCAACCAACATCCATCCATCCATCCATCCAACTAACCAATCAACCATCCATCTAATCATCCAATCAACCAACCAACCATCCATCCATCCGTCCGTCTGTCTGTCCGTCCATCCGTCTGTCCATCCATCCATCCAGCCATCCAACCAACAAACCAACCAACCAACCAATCATCCATCCATCCATCCATCAATCAACTAATTAACCAATCAATCACCATCAGTTAATCAATTAACCAGCCAAATGTCAATCATTCAATCAATCAATCAATCAATCAATCATGTTACTCCTCATACTTGGATGAGTGAAGATGGAGTATTTTTCCCTGCTTACCCTCAGTTCTGATGGAGCAGCTGTGCTCTGAGGTCCTCGTGTTTCAACTGGTCCATTAGTGGATAAAGAGATTTGTAAAAGTAAGAGGTTAATATGTGCTGACCAGCTGATTGCACTGATGGGCTGCAGCCAAAACAAGAAGCTGTGGCTTTGGAGCCTGAAGGGAACGTAACACCAGGAACTCCACAATATGGCGCAGGGCGAAGGGCCACAAGGCCGAGACGGGAGCTAACACCAGCTAAGAAAACACAGGAGGACACAAACCCAGCAGGGCCGAGGCACTAATTCAATTACTGGGTCACAGTGCCAGGGTTCTGTGGTCTGACTGATTAAATCTCAGCTTCTCTCAGCTCGCAGAAGGGTTGTGGGTTTTTCTACCGCAATGTGGACAAGGAAACGACTTAACAAGGGCAAAAAGTTCTGTTCTTGGGTAAGTGGAGAGCTTCCATGTGAAGCTACAGCTGAAACAAAGCTGAGTTCTTAATTAAATCACCAACATTTAAATATTTGTTTAAAGTCCAGTTGCCTTCCAAAGAACCACTTTGATTGTCAGACTTTAAAGTCTACTTGATTCAAAATTCCTGACTCAACTTTAACCAACACAAACATGGTGATAGTGGGGTGAGGTGGTAGCTGAGAGTCATTCACAATGCATACTCAGAGAGTGTACAGCACAAGTGTCAAACTCAAGGCCCGAGGGCCAAATGTGGTCTGCCACAGCATTTTATGCGGTCCGCGAGAGCTTCAGAGATGTATTATTGTCTTAAAACAGTCGTTCCCAAACTATTTCTGCCAGGCCTCCTGCTTTCACATCTCCAACCTGACGCAAATATTTTGTTTTTAAACTCAATTGCAGTTTATTTCACACTGCATCCTTTACGGAACATTTTAAACATTTAATAAAACTGAAATGAAATAAATTAGTGTCCAATAAAATAAACTACAACTTCTTTTAAATAACAAAACAACAAACCACTTTTTGTGTTGTTATTTTAAGTGAACTGTTTTTTCCTACTGCGACAGTCTTAAACACTTATAAATAAATAAAAAGGCCTCTTTGTGCAAATTGGGTTCAAAATTAACTCCCTGATAGCATTGCCTCATCAAAAAACATGTCAGTGATGGTTGCAGTGTTCAACCCATCATTTTGTTTATTTTATTCAGTCATACTCCGCCCCCATTTTGAAAATCACTGTTTTAAAATAGGCGTATTATGCTTCAAAGCCGGCATTGACCATAAACTACATCTCCCATAATGCATGTTGATTATTTTACCTGTGAAATGAYGGCCTCCCACCAGTAGGTGGAGCTGCACAGGGTTCAAAAGTAGCCAGTAACCGGCAAAGTTTGCAGTTTAAAATCTGCATTTCGCTGCATTTTCACCAGTTACTTTTGCTACGGCCCAGTTGTACTGGGAAGTGGGAGTTTTCCACTTACAAGTCGTAAGGGAATTCCCTGTGGGAAAGTCGAAGAGTTCGAAATTCACAACTCAGTAGTGAGTAAAACTCTCTTATTTTATATTAAATTTAATAGTATTTCTGTTTTATTTATTTCAGATTTACTCAGTCGTACTCGTAGTTCTTTTCAGTGTTTATAAGAGGACGTGTTAAAACGCTGTTTCTGTACTGGAAATACCAGGTAGAGCTCAGTTACTGTTTGTCAGCGGTGAAGGTGATATTTTGTCTGTATTTATATCTGATAAGCTACATTTGCTCAAATCAGATCATTGCTGAGTATTTTCACCAGCTCTCCTGCTGAAGGTGAACACATTTTACATTTTTTAAGCTCCGTTTTTTATTTATTTATTTTTTTTTTTGTGGTAACAGCTCTGGAGGCTTGAAGAAAAAAAAAATCCTTGTGTGAGTGATTTGGCATCAGAGCAATCTGACTTCTGAGGTCAGGAAACAACATTCCGTCTGACGGAAAAACACTTCAGTGAAATTTTATTTGCGCAGTAATCTTGCTGAATCATTATATTTATGCATATCAGCACAAATCCTGCTAAATATAACATTTGGAGCTCGTTACCGTGGATATGAACCGCAGGAGCAAACCGCTGGTTCTGTTGCTGAGAAACAGCGAGTGGAGATTTCACTGTCACAGGCCGGAGAGTCCACACACACACACACACACACACACACACACACACACACNCACACACACACACACACACACACACACACACACACACACACACACACACACACTGCCAGAATCTGACTCAATGTTTTGTGGATGTCAGGCTGTTAAACCTTGACATGACAAACTAATAGGTGTTCGCAGCGACCTGTGATTACGTCGGCTGTAAATGCTGTACGAGCCGCAGCGTGCCCTGGAACAAAACGCACAACATGATGCCGACAATTACTCCGACATCTGGAACCAGCTGTTCAGCTGTAGCTGGAAAGAAACTCTTTAGTGTCATTTTTATTGTTTCAAAGTTTTGATGTTTAATGTTTGATTCAGCGGCTGTAGACAAAGGAAAGAAAGAGGCGGACACATAATAAGAAGCTATAAAGTGTTTCATATTTGAAGTTTTTTAGCTTATACGCTGAATATTGTACTGTTTTGAAGGAAAATTTAAAATAAATAAATGGATAAATTTATGTTTTCTGTGAAAGTGCAGCTTGAAAACTGAATTAGCTGAATGACTAATGAAGATGCTGAATATAAAGTGCTTAAACTAAAACAAGCAGAACATAAAACAAACGCTAAAAAGAGCAATTTGTTGCTAAAAGCTAAAGCTAGTAAAACAGAAGTTAGAAACTAAAAACCAACAGAACTTTAGCTAAAACCCTGAAATGAGCACAAAATTAGCTAGAAGCTAAGCACAGTAGAGCTAAAACTTACCAAAACAGTTGCTAAAACTTAAAATTAGCAAAATCAACAAAATAGTAGCTAAAGGCTAAAAATATCAAAACAAAGCTGAATCTACAACATTAACCAAAACCCTAAAATGAGCACATAGTAGGTAAAAGCTAAAAGCTGAGCAGGGTAAAGCTAAAACTTAGCAAAACAGTTGCTACARTTTTTAAAACCRTAGCTAAAGGCTAAAATTTATCAAAAGAGTAGGTGAAGCTAAAACCTAAAATGAGCTCAAAAGTAGCTAAAAGCTAAGCACGATAGTGTAAAACTAAAACTTTGCAAAACAGTTGATAAAACTTAAAATTAGCTCAGCTGTAGCTAAAAAAAATGAAAACAAGCAAAACAGTAGCTTAAACCTAAAAAGCACCATAACAGTAGGCGAAACCTAGAATTAGCTAAAAAAAATTTAAGCTACAATTAGCTAAAGTAAAAAAAATGCTAATTCATTACATTCAACTGACCTAACCTTAGTATACTGAGCTTCTAGCTAGTTTTGTGTTCATTTTAGGTTTTGTTAATGTTTTGYTGATTTTAGCTTTTAATTGCTGTTTTACTGATTTCAGCTTTTAGCAACAATTACACAATTTTATCTTCTGTTTTGTTAATTGTACTTTTTGTTTTGATCATTTTAGCTTATGTTGTGCTTATTTAAATGCTGACAATTCAATTTCAGCATTTTTTAACATTTTAGTCATTTTTTTTCTTGTTAATTTTTTAAAACATTTTTAGGTTTTGTAAGAAACGTGAAAATTAAAAATATCATTCCCAAAAATTTGTTGTGTTCTCATCTGATGGTTCTCAAACTGATGCAAACTTTCTCTTAGATAAAACAAACAAACAAACAAACAAATATCCTCACTTCCCTGCCCACTCTCCACCTCTCTCTTGGTCCAGACACAAGGAGCACCACAGGGAACTGTACTCTCACCATTCCTGTTCACACTGTACACTTCAGACTTCAGCACAAGTCAGACTGCTGTCATCTACAGAAATACTCAGATGACTCTGCAGTTGTTGGGTGTATCAGAGATGGACAGGAAGCGGAGTACAGAGAGCTGGTGCACCGCTTTGTGACATGGTGTGGGGACATAGAAAATTTAGACGTATTTTATTATTTAGACGTGAAGACAAAAAAAAAAAAAAAAACCACTGACAGATACATTTCAGGTCAAATGTTGCCAATAAGGTAATTAAATATAAATGCAGTTGATGATGTTTGTACACATTTACTGATTTTTGTGTATTCAAAAGAATGAATTCATTTCTTAAAACACAAACGTTTTTGACTACATGGCATTGAAAAAAGTTATTAGAATTTTAAATGGTGGGGGCACGGCCCCGTGAACCTGCTAATGATGTCATGTTACATGACTCGTAACCCTCCTGTAGGCTGAAGATGAAAGGCAAACATGTTGGTTATTCCTGGATGTTAGTGGCAGAGGGTCTGAGGGGTGGGAGGGGGGTCGGGATGTGACTGCAGGCGAAGATGAAAGTAAAAAAAAAAGGAGAAGATGAAAGCCGYTGTTATTTAGCTTTATCCATAAAATGTACAACTCTCAAAGAAAGTGACATGTCCAGAGTGGCAGCACACCACGTTCTGAACGCCGCAGGAAAAAGAAAAGATTTATCCCTCATCGATACATCTGCAGGGATGCTGGTAGCCATGGAGATGGTCAGTCAACGCGTAATCTCAAAGTGGTACAAAAATAACACCGATGAGCTCTGTGTGTGTGTGTGTGTGTGTGTGTGTGTGTGTGAGACAGAAAACCTGCAGAATATGTTTCAGTCATTAGACAGAGTGGTGAAGGATGGGTTTGGAGAATTGCTGTTAATGCTGGACGGAGGAAATGTTGCTCCAGCCCTCAGGAGTTAGAAAATCTTTGGCTGAAATATTCAAGGGCATGAAAACATAATTGTGCGACTGCTGATTCTGCTATAAGTTAACTAAACGTATTCCTGTCGGTTATTTTTCCAGACCTCTGCAATGCTGCTGCATACTTTGTAACTATTATTTCAGCCATTTGTGTCTTAAAATATTCAGCTCCTTCTGGAGATCTGTGCTGTCACTTTAGTTTTTTTAATAACTTTAAAAACGTTTATCTTTATTAGCAAACATTTTCCACATAAAAATATGATGCAATTAAAAAAAGCTCAAAAACACTTCTCTTTGTAATTTTGCTTCAGCATCTGTGCTGTTTTTAACTCATAACCTACTACTTTTAGATTTTAGCTGCTATTCTGCTATATATTTAGCATTTAACTAACCTTTTGTTGTATTTAGCTTTTAGTCAGCCTTTTGCTACTTTTAGCTTCTAGCTAGGCTTTTGTTACTTTCAGCTAACTATCTTTTTTGTACTTTTAGCTGGTCTTTAGCTACTTTTAGCTTCTAGCTAGATTTTTGTTACTTTCATTTTGTAGCTACCTTCAGCTTGTAGTCTTTTGCTACTTTTAGCTTCTAGCTAGGCTTTTGTTACTTTCAGCTAGCTACCTTTTTTGTACGTTTAGACGGCCTTTTGCTACTTTTAGCATTTTGCTACATTTAGCTACAATTTATCTACTTTAAACTAACCTTTTGCTGCTTTTAACTAATTTTTTGCTATTTTTAAAATAACAAAATGTAAATAAATAAAATATTTTTTTTACAACAGATGCCCATGTTTTGTTGACATTTATGTTTATTGATCTGTGAGGGGAGAAACTTCATATTCATCATATTTTTTGGAGTATTTTTATATTTTTGTAACTGTTTTGAAAAAAGCTTTCTCGTCTGCAGCATTGCCTACAAACCTTAGGGGTTTTGCTAAGTTCCATTTTGAGGCATCAATGTTTGTTTTAACCCCTTTAAGCTTTTACTATTAAAACAAAATGTATAAATAAAATAATTCCAACTTTGTGTAGCGGTGTAGATACTTTAGAAGGTCAAACGTTTCATTTTACTATAACTCAATACATTAAAAAAAAGGTAAATAACAATAGCCAAATCTAGCTAGCAGCTAATTGCTAACAACACCCGGTTGCCTCGGCAACACTTCCGGCTCGCGCAGCTGCTTGTTGCTTGGAGATGGAGAAACATCCAGAAGCTGTTGGGAAAGAAAAGTTTCCATCGACACTTTCATGTCATTTTAGTCCAGTTTCAGGTCTTTTTTGTTCWTTTTGAACTTATGGCCGAGCAAACAAACAATTTGAATAACAAAAYGGGGAAATGTCTTCAACATAACGAGGTCGAAGAGGTGAGTTTTGTTCGAACTAGCTAACTATTTTTAAGCTAAAATTGAAGAAGCTACATCCTGTTAGGCTAACCTGAAGAGTTACAACTACTCAAACTAAAAGCTAAACTTATAAAACTAACAATAAAACTAACAATGAAGCAGTTTTAACAAATACAAGCGCACCTGCACCAAGTAAGAATATGAATAAACAGGTGTTGATGTTTACAAAWTGTCTTTTTTAAGCTGAATATTTCAAATAAAACTCAAATATAAGGCATGTGAGATGCTGGGTTATATGCATTCCTTAAAGGAAACCTACTTTTAATGTTACGGCATTTAGCACAACAGATTTTCTTACTAAATCCAAGTGACATTTAACATTACGCAGCGTTGTAGAAAGTACCACAAAGTGATACTTGAGGAAAAGTACAAGTATCTTACCAAAAATTACTTTGGTAAAAGTTAAAGTGTCCTATAGG
>NW_013952738.1:335750-338399 GCF_001266775.1 Austrofundulus limnaeus
CATTCAACCACAATTAAATTCACTCTATCTAGGAGGTACAGTTTATATGGATAGTTTTTATTTTTTCATAAAAACAAGCAAAAATGAAACGACTTTCTACTTCTTGCCTTTTTTTAAAAAAATGTAAGGAGTAGAAAGTACAAATAATTGTATGAAAATGTAAAAAGTAGGCTGAAAAATATTTACTCAAGTAAAGTACAGATACCCAGAAATTCTACTTAAGTACAGTAACAAAGTATTTGTACTTAGTTACTTTACAACTCTGACATTATGGTAAAAAAATGTGATTATTTTTATGCTTTTAGATTCTAACARTGTTTTCTTTTTGTTCTTGACGAGGATGAATCAAGGTCACACAGCCAGAAAGATGGACACAAATGGATCTTCACCGTGGACCAAGATGCCAAAATGGAGACCATCACTACATCCAAAGCAACTTACGGCCCCATAAATAACCCAGGAGTCAGACTGAAAGGTMTGTGTTTGTTTTTTAACAGATACAGTCAAAAGTGATTAAATTAGATTTCAATATAATCCGTCTACAGAGTTTATTTGGGCGTATGTGCTTAACCAAAACCAGATTACAGCGTTCACATAGAGATCCTGTTGTGGACGCTGGTTATGCAGATTGAAAATCTCGTTCGGGATGATTTGCCAATCTCACACGGCTCGTTTCTTTTTTACATTTCCACGGCGCAGGCGCCAGAAGAGAGCTTTTGGAAAAACATCTTACTCAGWTGATAAGGTAAGCCAACCGTGAACAACTCTTTTGATGCTGAGGAGAAAGAAAAAGGTTTTTGGAAGTGTTTCGTTTGTGGGAACAAAGATTACTGCCTGGAATGTGTCGGAGGAAACCTCAGTAACTCGCTCTTGTCTGGGTTTGTTCTGCTCAGTTGGAGCTGTCATGCCTTTAAATCAGATTTCATAATGTTTTTTTACATGAAGGCCAGTTATCTTAATAAGATTCAGTACAAGTTAGGTACTCCGTCTGTCCAACAGGGAGGTGAGTCTAATCCTGTAATCTTMATCTGAACACATCAGAACCACACGGCAGAGAGCTCAGTGGTTCTGGGATCGTTGATTTAAACAGATGGAAGAGCAAATGACTTTTCTTTCATATGTTTTATTGTGATTAAATGACACCTCGGTGTCTTGTTACACATTGTGTACTCTGTATGTTACAATTACTGAGCAAAATGAGATGTTCGCCCACACAGATGTTCGGCCTTGACGGTCTTCTTTGCAGCACTGTGTGGGCACAGAAACAAAACTTTAACCTTAGGGCTAGACAACCTAAACATCAGCTGTTTCCTGACTGCAGAAGTTCACAGAAAACATCTTTACACAGGGTTCAAAAGCAGCCAGCAAAACTGGCCGTGTAAAGTCTTCATTTAGCCGTGTTTTTGTCGTGTTTTGCTACGGTTTGGTTGTACAGGGAAGTAGGATTTTCCCACAGATGAGTCGTAAATTAAAACTGAAACGCTCCRTCCTGGAAGAAATCCCCGTCTGGAAGACCGCAGTGAAGTTAGTTTTAGGTTGGGTATTCACACTCGGGAGAATTCAGCGTGGTCTTCTTCCAGTTTAACTTGGTGCAGGTCGCTCCGCCTACGCATGATGTGTCGCTAGCTTACACCTGTTCACGGTTTGTTGCCGTCTACTTCAGTCTCCATGAGGGTCCTCATAATGTTCTCTACAGCACTTCTCTTGTTTGTTTTCCTCTTAAAAAACTGATTTCTTTGCACATTTCTGTTAGATTTGCTGTGTAGTTGTACACATCTAAGTTTGATTTATTTTCTATATTTGTGTCAGTGTTGTGTTAGTTGCTCCATTTCTGTCATGTACTGTTTGTTAGAGATTCCCTGTCATTTAGTTGGTTAATCTGTCTGCCATCACCCAGACGTCTGGACCTCCCTCAGAGCATCTCTGACCTTCTAACTTGTTGTTTCCACAGTGAGAAAGTCCGTGCTGAACAGAACTCTCTGCCACCCAAAACAGAGCTCTCCTCCACAACATCAAAGGACTTTTGTGCCCAAGGGTTTGTTCCGTGCAGACCACAGAGCACAAAGGTATGTTTGGACTTAAAGTGTTGAACATTTTGTTTCTGCATGTATGACTTCAAACATGAGGAAACTGAGTCAAGACAGGGTTTAACAAAAGCACCTTTTCATCTAATCACACACAGGCATGCCATACCATACCGTACCATACCGTACCATAACGTACCGTACCATAACGTACCATAATTTACCATACCATAACGTACCGTACCGTACCATATCATACCGTACCATAACGTACCATACCGTACCATAATGTACCGTACCATAACGTACCGTAACGTACCATAATGTACCATACCATACCGTACCATAATGTACCATACCGTACCATAATGTACCGTACCATAACGTACCGTAACGTACTGTAACGTACCATACCATACCGTACCATAATGTACCATACCGTACCATAATATACCGTACCATAATGTACCGTACTGTAATGTACCGTACCATACCATACCGTACCATAATGTACCGTACCATAACGTACCGTAACGTACCATAATGTACCATACCATACCGTACCATACCATACCGTACCATACCATACCGTACCATAATGTACCATACCGTACCATAATGTACC
>NW_013952738.1:339879-348490 GCF_001266775.1 Austrofundulus limnaeus
TACCGTACCATACCATACCGTACCGTACCGTACCATAACGTACCGTAACATTGGAAACATATCATACCATACGTACCATACCAGCAACTCTAAATTTATTAAATGAAATTAATTGTAGCCATTTTTGTTTTTTGTATTTTGAGCTTGTTGTAGCAGCCATCTTGACCTGGATTCACTTCAAAAGTTAATCAGTTGTAGAGATATTTTCATTGATAATTTCTTGAAAGTTTCATTAAAATCCGTCTATTTGTTCCTGAGATAATTTGCTAAAAGGTAGACAAACATAGTCATTGACAAAAACATCAGTGCTTAAATGCCTTGCCTTGCAGTAACATGAGAAAGAAAATCTGAGCCACGGTTAAATTCAGTTAAGACTTTGTTTTTTTTTTTCAGGCTCATGATTATAGAACCGACCAGGCCGTAACATTCTGGAGTGAAAACCACCAGAGGATACAGGTGTGTCAAATCGTTCTAATTTTACGCTGAGTTTGACCAGTTTTCTCTTTTATTTTTACAGTTTTAATTAAATTCTTGTTTGAAGCAATAAAGCTGCACGAAATAATGTCGCTCACCGTGTTTGTTGATCGGCTCATGAGCCAAAAGACTTTCATAGTTTATTGTAGAGTAACTCTGAGATTTCCTGCCTCACGATGAACARCTTTGTTTTTTTTTTCTCTTATTGAAAAGAATGTTTAGTTAGAAAGAAACATGTAGGAAGAAAATGCAGCAGAAGTGGCTTTCAGAGGAGTTGCACTGTGAAGACAAGGTCAAGATAAAGATGATTATAGGCTCTGTGTTCTTGTGTGACCTATTCTCATGTGTTATTCTGTTAGTTTGTTTAGTTTAATCCATTAAAAGCAAAGAAATGTAAGTCATAAATTAGGATTTTTTTGTGTTTTCAGGGCGTGACACCCGTCCAGACGGTGAAAGCTCCTTTCAGGAAGTCGACACTTTTCAGCACGCCCATAACTGAACGAATGGATGAGCCTGATCCTCCCTCTGACATCTGAGCATCACTTCATCACCAGCTGTTGTTAAACAGGTGATTCACTACAGTTATTAACTTTTTATTTAATCTGTGGAGTAACCAGTTCCCTACAAACAAGTTCATGGTTTAAAGGAGACGTATCCTATTTGAAATCCATTTTTTAATTTATAAAGTGGAACTGTAACACTTTAGTCTGAACTCCTCCTTATTGTAACTACACAAGCCCCGCCCCTTTGCTGAGGTGTGTCTCATATCAACTCGTTTTGAGGCTGTCACTTTCACTTTAAAGGGGACATATCATGCAAAATTCACCTTTTAGCTGTTAAATGCATTTTGTTGTGGACTTGGAGTCTCTAGAAGGCAGAAAAGTTGAATTTAGTCTCTCCTGGTGCTGCAAAGACATCTTTATGTTCTGTTTGGGTCAGAGTTTTCAGCCCGTTCAGTTTTCTGTGACATCAGAGACGGAATAATTTTATTTTTTATGCATTGATAAAATTATGAATAAAAAGAAGATTATTCTGTTTATTATCTGATTAAGAAGAAAATGTATCTTTACTGTTTAAGAAGTTGTTGACATATTTTAATTAAATGGTAAATAAAATGTTTCTGCATCACTGTAAAATGTAACCAACTTCTCTCAAATTGAAGTGGACCGGTCTGGAAGCAGGAGGGGGCGGAGCTTGAAGCGTCTCAAAGGAACAGTAACAAAAACCAGCTGCTTTGAGACACAGCAGAAAAAAGGTGAAACAGGATAAGGAGGAATTCAGACCAAAGTATTGCAGTTCCACTTTATAAAGACCCAACTGAAGGATTTAAATATGAAAAAAGAAGGATTTAAAGGCGTCACATGTCTACTTTAAATCCAAACATGGCGCTTCAAACCCCGCCCCCCTCCAGCTTCCAGACCGGTTCATTCTAGTTTGGTAGAGGGGTTTATGACTATAAAGCTGCGCAGAAACTTTTTATTTACAAATTAATTAAAAGATGTCAAGAAGGGAAGACTTGTCCATCCAGCCTTACATGTTGGAGCCAGAGTCTGACTCAGAACCAGAGGAGAGTGAAGACCACCAAACTGTAGTTAGTAAGTCCAGACCTTAAACCTTAAGACCAGGAAGTTACGTCGCAAATAATTTTATATCATAGCTCAGAAAATAGAGAAAACTGAACGGGTTGAAAAATTTGACTGAAACCAGGWGAGACAACTTTTCTGCCTCCTAGAGACTCCAAGTCCACAAAAAAATATATTTAAAGCCTAAAACGTAGATTCTGCTGCTCCTCTTAATTCTAAGGAGTCAGTTCAGGTGATTCACCTGTTAGGACTCCTCCCTTTAAATGTTTTCTGGGCACRTCCCACTGCTAGGAGGCCCGGGGAAGACCCAGGACTGGAGGGATTAAGTATCCCCCAGGACTCACTGGAAGTGTCGCTGGGTAGAGGGAGGTCTGGGTTTCTCTCCTGGTTCTGTGGTTTCTGTGACCCAACTGCAGACAAGCAGCTGAAGATGGAGATGGAGACATACGGCACCTTCCAGACATTTRTAAAAGGCTCGGTACTGATAAGGAGATTAATCTTAGCTGAAGATGGATTTCCAGACAAAACRAAGCTAAACAACAACAAAACCTCCGACACTCAGCTGATGTTCTGATGCCAACATGAGATCTAAAACAAACGGCCCAATAAAACAAGCGTTTCTGTTTTATGCTGTTCATAAATATCTGTTTCATCCGAGCTCCTTTCTGTCAGCGCAGTGAGCGAGTTCCTTCTGTACCGACACAAAGTGTTAATGTGGCTAATCAGAAGCGTGTCGTAAAATAAAAATAAATTCTGCTGATGCAGCTGCAGGCATTGTTAAATTCACACAACAGTCTGCTGCTCTTTAAAGGTTTTATAAACTTTAATCAGCGACAGATTCAGGAGGCTCTGCCATCCTTCTGCCTGTGGTACCTGGTTCAGGTCTTACCTGTCTGACAGGTGCTTCTCTGTGACTCTGTTAGCAAATAAGCCAGCATTTCACTGGATTAGGAGATATTTTACTAACAGAGGAGCTCCCACTTTCATGGTGGCGGCTGGTAATAATCTGTAGCTAAAAGTTTGCAGTTGTTCCTGAACTAATTAAATCCAGATGAGTCAAAAAGCTCCACTTCCCTCCTTCACAGGATAAATATCTCATCAGCGCCTCGTCATCATTAGATACAACAGATACACACATGTTCTGTCAATCACAGCACATCCAGGCCTTTCCTCATCCTTTCTGAGCCTTCAGCGGGGATTAGCAGGCGGTCGCTATGGTGACGAGTAATTTTAGTTTCTATTTATGCAGCTTTTCCTCTCCAAACATTTCATTATCTTCACAGGACGATACAGGAAAACCAATTTGCTCCCGAATCACGGAGCCTCAGGAGCAAATTTGTACTTAACGTCTCAAAATGAAATTCACCCGTTTTTCCTGCTTTTTAATTTAAATTTGTTGTTTACGTGTGTGTACACACACACACACACACATTTGTATTTCTAGCCTTATTGGGACCGTGTATTGACTTCCGTTCATTTCTGTAGCCTAACCCCAACCCTTAACCTGAAGCTTTAACCCCAGAAGGACTGCTGGACTTGATAAAGTCGTTTTTGTTTTGTTTTGTTTACAGAGGTTTATTGTCTTCAGAATGATATTTCAAAATAAAAGGGGGATCCCCCAAGCTTCACGATGATGGTGAAACATTATATGATGGGATTTCCTGGCACTGCAGCAGTGGTCAGAGGCAAACGGTAAACTTGTAACAACATACCTGTTAAAAAACTTTAATCCAACAGTAGATTAGGATGATTACATCATATTTTAGTTACCAGGACTAATTGAAGGTGTCTTTATGGACTTATTTTAATGCAAAACAAATCACACTTTCTTTATTTTTTGCTCTGCAGTCTGTAGCTGTTTCCATCAACATTTTTTTATCTATCTCATTAGAAAAGTTTGATTGAAATAGTAAAATTCRAAAAAACTTTAAAAAATGTTTTTACGCTCGCTTGAGGTGGTTTTTGGATTTTCTGAAAAAGACTTGATGCACAATAAGGTGAGATAGAAACACATGTTGGCCATRTTCTGAACGTTTACCTCACACTGTTTCTGCCATTGGTGTCTTTCCAGTTGTTCACACAACATTTGAAAACATGGCTGGAAGCATCAACAGGTACGAGTGGACTGATGGCGTGTAACATTGGTTGATATGACAGAACAGTTACAAACTAACCCACAGCCACACATTCCTGAAAATTTATTAAAAACATGCGTAACGTTAGCGTCTGATGTGATGAGGCTTTACGGATGGTTCCATCCAACCAGCACATGGAAACACACCTAATTCACATTTAGTTTTATTTTCTTTTTAAAGGTTTGCTCAAAATTTGCGTTACAGTTGGATAGAAACATGGCTTTTGTTGTTCCAACTTGTTTGTGTAGCGTGGGTTGTATGTAGTACTACTCACAGTAATACCACACCTGGTTTAGATGATGGGGAGGAAAATGTGAATTTATGGCAAGTTTTTTTTCCAGTATTGTAGAAAGTAGGTTTTTATACCAGAAAAGGTTTTAAAAAGGAAACAAAATTCAGTTACACACTTATACACACCAGATTTTAGCTTAGTATCTGTCAAATTCACTGTGTTTGTCTTTTTTGTGTTTGAGTTCAACCCAGTGATTACTCTGGGAGAATTAACATCTGTCCATTGGTTCAGAAGATATTTTACTAACAGACAGTGAAACCACACACATTGCTTGAGCCAAGTTTACACTGTAAACTCAGTAACTTTTTTTTCCTGCTGTCCTTTGCTGTAGATTTGTTTGTGTGTGTGTGTGTGTGGGGGGGTGGGGGTCATATTAAGTAGGTGATTAACTTGAAATTCATCCTGAGTTTAAGCTACAATAATGTAGAAATGTGTTAAAAATTAAAAATTCTAATCAAAACACTGAAAAAGTGTGTATTTTGACAGTAGATCCTAGTTTTACAGGTACACTATAATACTTGCAAAGCTTGTTGCACTTTGCTTTTTAAATGAGCAATTTTGAGCTATTTAATATTTCTTTAAAACTTTTTTTTATAGATTTTATCCACTGGTACCTTTTTAAAATAAAACCTTTCCATAAACCAACCACAAATTAAACCCATACATTCACAAACAGTGTGTAATAAATGGAAAAGAGTGTTTCACTCAGTTTATTGAACAAAATATTTTACAGTGTCTTAGATATACATATTTACACACGTGTGTGTTGTGTTAGATGGTGGATGAACCCCTGCAGTAACAATGATTGCTGTTCGTGTGCCGTCAAACAAAGTATGCCTCGAAAAATGCCAACACATCGTTGACTTCCAACACGCTATACAAATTTTATTATAGAAAGCACAAAATATAAGAATTTATCCGTGAAAATCACTCACTCTCAGGACTCTTCATACAAAAAACAACTTTTTTTTTCAGTTTTTGTCAGTTCCAGTATTCAGGTAATAAATATACCTGGAGTTTCCTTGTTTTTTAAATCTCGTGAGGGTGTCGTTCACGTCTCCTTTCAGGGAAATCACAGTTAAGGACTTATTCTAGAACAAATAAAGTAGCGGCTCCGCAGCTCCTGCCACGTGGTCAGCAGGCCTCTCAGATAACGTACACATCAGTCTTCTCCCCAAGAAGCCAATATGTTCTCATTTTGCCTTTGCCCTGAAAAAAGAAAAAACACAAAAATCAATAAGTTCATCAATGGGAAGGCAGTGGACGGGGACAGGAAATGGATACTGGTTTCTGTTTTTGGGCGACACTAGAGCCTTTTTGGGATGATCATGTTACTCCTCCATTTTTATCCACAGACGACACGTTAGGCATAAAAAAATCCTCTGATCAATCTGCTGAGGGGAGTTCTGTCTCTGCATCATGTGGTTCAGTGTTATTTACCTAAAAGCTGTTTCATTAAAACATATTGATTTCCCCTCCCAGGTTGTTAAAATCAGCCTTCCAGTGATCCATTTAGTCCTAATGTAGAGTAAAACAGTAACTAGAAAGTTTCAGAGGACATTCAGCRTTCATTAGCTTTTCTGTAGCCCTGTTAGTAATTTTGGACTTTTTTGTGTAATTAGTCATGACGGAGGCAGAGCGTTACTGAGTTTCAGGGAGCTTTTGCTTTGAAACTCCACTTTAAAACCTCTTCCTGTTTAACTTGAGAGTTTATGCTGGATTGAAAGAACGACACGCCGGCACACTGTCACTGCAACAGTTTCAAAAATGTCTTAATTTGTGTAATTTCATGCATTTTTGTTTTGCAAACTTGCTTCTGTATTGTTTTGATGTGAAAATTGTGAATCAGAGAGGGGGGGGGGGCTCAAGTCACATGACTAATAATTGATGATTTTTGAGTTGAATGAAATAAATCTGAGCTGTAAAGATGACGGCTTAGTTTTTGCACTTTTTTTTGCCAAAATCTACTGCCAAGTGTAAATTCCTCGCAGTTTTTTTTTGCCAATTTGTTTTAAACATTGTATAATGTATCGCAACTGAAACAAGTTTTGATGTATTTACTTGTGTAGGTATTTCTAACTCTGAGAGAAGCAGGACTCTAAAAATAGCAACAGAAATTGATCATTAAAAAGAACAGAATGGTTATAGAACTGTACTTTGTTATTTATTTATTTATTTATTTATTTATTAACCAGGCAAATCCCACCCAGAGAAAACCCAGSAGGMGAACATACAAACTCCACACAGAAAGAATCCAGGTCTGAACTGGGGATCGAACCCAGGACCACCTTGCTGTGAGGCGTMAGTGCTAACCACTGATCCATCGTGCTGCCAATTAAATGATACAACTGCCTGTCATACGTCGTTAATTATAGGATACAAAGGCATGCCATACATAATAAATTATACGATACAAGTACTTGTGACCCTGAAAGGAAGAAGTGGGTATAGATGGATGGAAGTACTTTTAAACTATTTTTTTTTAATCAGTTTCAGATCTTTTTTGTTTAAATTTTTTTTTCTATTTTGAAATGTTTCTTTCAGTTTTAAAAAATTGGTTTTATTTATATATATTTTTTACAAACATAATTGCACAAATCCATAGAAACTAGTATTATTTTGTAATTTATTAATTTGAAAGTTATTTTTATTTGCAGACAGACGGGGACATAAAGTAGAGTTTGTCTTTTTTTACTTGATGTACGTAGCTATTGACATTTTTTGATTAACTTCCTTCAAGAGTTTTTAAACCAGAACATCACTTGAACTGTACTGCACAGGTTGTGATATAAGAGAGTTTAAAAACAGGTTCGTACCTTCATTTCTACATCTCCTCGTAGCTGAAGGTCAAAGTAACCAAACTCATCCAGCACTTCTTTGGTAGCTGAGGATACGTGGATCTTTAAGGCTGCAGAACCAAACAGAACACATTATTAGGATTAAATGTAATACTACATGTTTTTACATCAGTCCTCAGCTGGAGCTGCATTCTGTAAAGTCACCATCGAGCAACTGAAACGCTAACCGGGATTATAATCTGCCTCGTTTGTTCAATTAATGCGCAGGGTGCTGAAGATGTGAGGCCTGATTCCTGTCTGTGAGGCTGCACAGTTTATCACTAGCTCAGGGCCTTTCACTGTAAGAGCTATGRATTATTTACCAGAGGCCCAACACAGGAAGGCACTGAGTAGTTGATCAATACATCTGATGATTCACTCGCAGAGCATCAAACCACACTTTCATAACTCCGTCTGCTGTCAGGACGAGTCAGGAACAGAAATGTCAACTCACAGATTCAGCTTTTTCTCATCAAACCACACAGAATACTAATCAGACACTTTGCGTTGTTCCATGAGATCACATGTAATTTAATTTTCAAGCTTTGACCAAAACGACTAAAACTCCAGCCCCACTGAGTGTTTACTCGCTCCCTCACCACATTGTGGTCACGACACAGTAAGCTGCAGACTGCTGKGGAGAGGGAACGATGCAGCGTTTACGTCTTTAAAACACTGTTTGGATGCAGTGTACGTCATCCTTACGCGAACAGTTGTCGCGTAAATAAACATGTTACTAGGTTTGACTGAGAAAATGTAATTAGCATCATCTGTCTCCATAAAGTTCATTTACACAATGGATGAAAAAATAGTTACACTTTAAAAACACAGCGACAAAATGGCTGACTCATGATTTAGGGAGTCAGTAGACATCATTACTGAAATACACTATGAAGTTAACGCTGACTAGTTGTAATGTTAGACATCTGATAACTATTTACTTCAACTATTAGAACTAGACTGCAAAAATACTATAGACTGTGTAATTTTTATAAATAAAAAAATAATTTATGCCCCAAAGCATTCTGGGTAAGTGTTGACTCTTACTAGGTTATCTGGTGCAAACTCTATCCTGCCTGAATGTACTTGGGCTAGATAGTGTTAGCTCATGAACTAATACATATATCTATAAGGTGATATAATATTAGCTCATGAGCTAATACATATATAATCTTTATTGTGCTATAGCATTAGCTCCCAAGCTAGTACATTGTAAATGGCGATAGACCGTTAGCTTATAAGCTAATGCTTATATAATGCATAAGGCGATATAGAATTAGCTCCTGAGCT
>NW_013952738.1:350739-357411 GCF_001266775.1 Austrofundulus limnaeus
ATGTATATGTATATGTATGCTAATGCATATATAATCTATAATGTGCTATAGCCTTAGCTCCCAAGCTAATATTTATGGCAGTGTAGTTAGTTTTCAAGCTAAAACATATATGTGGCAATATGTAGTGTTAGTGCCCAAGCTAATATGTATAAATGGTGATACAGGTAGTTCTCTTGCTGATACATATACTGTACATACTTGGTGAAATAGCATTAACTCTCAAACTAATTACTATTAGCCTGGGAGCTAAYGCCACATATTCATTAGCAGTATATATCATGTTACTAATTACTAATAAATATATGCAGTGTTAGTTCCTGAACGAATATTAGCTTGGGTGCTAATGCAATATGCAAAAGCTAAAAGGCTAAAGCTGAGGTGAGCCTTCCATAATCCATCATTTTCAGTCGCAGGTTGTTTATCAAGTAATGTCAAATGTTACTGCTAGTCGGGGTTTCCTTTAAAAACATGAGTTGGGGTCTTTCCTGTCACTTTCAGGGGGTTTAAAAAGCTGGAGACTGACTCAGAATCAGAACCAAATGTCAGAAGAACATTTTCCTTATGCTCATCTCTCTGCGCTCGTCTCATGTTGGATCTCCCATCGATTTAAATCTTTAAATAGCCAGAAATACAGTATGTGTCAGACTCATTGGGCTGTTTTTTTTTTTTTTTTTGTCCATTCAGAGCCATAGCTGGCACCCTGCTTACTGCTCTCAGATCAATTAGTGACAAAAGGAGATTTGAGGCTCCATTTTATGAAACTCGAGCACATTCAATCATTATCTATTCTCAGCACCAACCTTTATACTTTTCTGTTTGTAAAAGCTTTTGTTTAATGTTGCAAATACAGAGTAATGTCTTAAAAAGCAGGATACAAACAATATTTATTCTTTTTTTATTGTCCAGACAACGTGATGGAATAGCCATGTCCTAAAATAACATTATTTGTGTGAAATATATTCCTCCCTGTTGTCTGGAGAGGATGCTCTGCAGTGCGGAATAAATAAAATGAAAGAACAAAAGCCAGCGACAGTGACAGCCTCCCTCACCCTCGCCGTTGGACTCCATCCGAGACGCCGTGTTGACGGTGTCTCCAAACAGACAGTACCTGGGCATCTTCAGTCCGACCACACCGGCGCACACCGGACCTGGAAAACACAAACGCAGTCGCATTTTTACAATCGTCTCTGCTTCTGCAGCGCCTACACACAGCGGCCCACTTCTGCTGCGTGTCAAGTGTGTGAATAACAACATAAACAGAGCCGTGATGAGCCGGTACGGTCTAAATACTGGGTCAAAAGCCTCTTTTAAATAAATAGTGTCAGATGCTGCAGACAGAGCTCGCTGAAAGTGTTTATGTCTGACCTTTATGTGKTTTTTTTCATGCATTACAAGCTATAATCAAACTAGATTAATTTACCTAAATATTTAGATGAAAGTGTTTCAACAAAAACCTTTCTCCATTAAGGTTCTGATATTCTCAGTTTTTAATCACAGATTGTAAAATTTTATAACGGTATGAAGCATTACTAGTATTATTTAAGAGAGTGCAGCTTTTTAAAAATAAATTTTAGAGAACATGAAGAAGTCTTATATAGCCTATATCATATCTAAAAATACATTAAATAATGATGTCATTTAAGATAACTTAAATTGGAGCCTTCATAAAACTTTATGGAAATCTGACCTCATTTATACAAGTCAGAATTTAACTAGAGATATTTTAACCAGGTATTTTGCCTATTGAGAATATAATTAAAGGTATCTTTAATAACTAACATGTCTAGTCSTAACGTAATTTCCCATATCTGGAATGTAAGTGCGGTGAAGCTAATTTTATGTTAAAATGGCCTACCATATATGTGAGCTTCCACACAAGCAGAAGCTGATTGTTAAATTAGCGGGAGAGACAAAAACTAGTTTTTCCTCTGACTTTGATGTAAAAAAACAACTACAGTTATTAATGCTTCGATCTGTGCAATGTAGCGGGAGGGAGGGAGAAATGATGAGTATTTATCCCCCTCGATACAATGATTCAGTTATTAATCAGAAAATATATGAGAAAATATGGAAACATTTGCTGCTGCCGTTTAAACGCTGAGCTATATTATAAAAATAAAATAAATAATTTAGTTCAGGCAGGGATCGAGACACATCGACTTGTCTGAATTTGCGTTTAACGTTCCCCAGGCAGTCGTATTTGTTGAACCTTGTAATAAATATTTATTCTTTTATAAAAACATTTTTATATTACACGTTATTTACTCAGTTATTTACTCAGTTATTGTCAAATGTTGGTAATTTCTGGTCACGACTACTTTAATCTTGCTGTCATCAAATTAAGACAAAACTTTAAACGAATTATTGAAAGAGAAGATTTTATTTAAGTATCTTGGTTAAAGTTAAGTTATAAATTAGCTTTTCAAACACTGAATGTTGGGGAAAATACGACAAAATGTTATATTTTAAACAAAGACAGTTTGATTAGGACTAAACAGGACAGCTAAATGCTAAACTTGTCATTAATGGKTAAAAAAAAATCCTGAAAAAGTTGTTGAAGTGATACATGAAAAGATGGTGAAAAAAGAAAGTTTAAGTTAAATTTTGACCCTTTGATCCCGTTAAATGAGTCAAATCCATATATTATTTATCCAAAAATGGCCCAGATAGTGTCTCGTTTTATTTATTGTTACGATATTTGATGCTATCTTTCAGGTATAAATGTTGAGGCATCTGAAGCTGGACCGGGAAAAAAAMAACTTTTTTTTCTCATTGAGAATCTAAATTACTCATGTTTTCTAAAATTGAGTATGAAATGCTTTGTGTGCAAAAAGAGATAAAATTATTACATATTTGTTGATGAAATATGAGTCATGATTATTTTCTAGTTCCAAAGAAGAGAAAAAAAAATCATAAATGGTTGAAATGGGGAGAAGCTGCTGCTTGTGAGTGCTGTGAACTCTCTGTGAAACAACAGAAAACTGCCTCTGAAGGAAAACAAAAGACAGGTTTAGCTCCACAAAAAGCACCTTTTCCACCTGTCCAGGTGTGGGCCTCACCTGTGTGTATACCTATCCTGAGTCTCAGCTGGTCGTTGGGTCTGTGTCGGATCTTAAACGTTTTGACCTGCTCTAACAAAGCCAGAGACATCCCCGCGATCTCTCGGGCGTGGAGTTTGCCGTTGCGCACTGGCAGCCCGGACACCACCATGTAGGCGTCACCRATGGTCTCTACCTGCAGGACCAATCGTATCGGGGTCAATAAAAAGAATAAAACTAAAAGCATTTCTTACACACAGTGATAATTAGTCATTTACTTACTTTGTACACATCAAAGTTATCAATTATGGCGTCGAAGCATGTGTACAGATCGTTCAGCAACGTGACCACCTGAAGAGGAAAACAACAGGTTCTGAGTTCATTGTTTTAATTAGGGATGTACTGATATGAAAACTTCAATGACATCAATATCTGATATTATTATTGGTGCTATGGCTGATAACTGATATCTACCGATATTACACAAACACACAATTATTATTATTATACTTGTGTTATTCCTGGCTGCGCAGCGTCACCATCATGATCAAACAGATCCCACTCGACCAACCATTTCCTCTCCCAAAACAAAAAACACAAAGCTAAAAAGTGGGAAATCACTATTGGACATAAATATTGGCCCAGTTTTACTTATCAGACCGATACAAACATACTAATGACCAACATCGGCTGATACAGATGTAACTGCTGACATCGTATAGTTTTAATGCAAAGGTGCAAAACTTGTTTTTTAGCTTCTGTGTCACACAGATCCTGAACCAGAAAACATACAGTATACATAAAATGTTTTACATTTGATACTAATAAAGGAATAGTACAGACACTTATTGCCCAGAAGCAGTCATTGTCTAGCAGTGGTACACAAAGTTGGGGTCGGGACCCACAGTAGGGTCCCGAAACATCAAGGTGGGGTCTTGAAAAGATTTTCAGAATTAAATACATTATAACAAATKTTTTTGCCTTAGTTCTTACAAAAGAGTGAGGTTAGTGTACTTTAAATGGATAAAAGTAGCACAATGAATATTGTTACTGTGCACCTGATACCAGTGTTTATCAACCAGAAAAGTTTGGGAACCACTGGTCTAAAGAGTTAGCAAAATATCTCATGAACCAGAGGACAGCTTATAAAGAAATGAAACTGGTTAACCATATTCAAGATGGCCGCCACAGATAAGCAACGTTACTCGACACAAAGATGGCCGTGTCTCTGTCAGTTTTACAGACACTGAGCTAAAGTTTGTTGTGGTAGTAGCTGAGAGTCATCTCCAACATTAGACCTTCTCAGTCTAAAATCGCCATAAAGCGTCAGGGATGATATGCATTCCTTCAAGGATCGCTAGGCCTTCAGTTTGAGCTGTGGGTATAAACAAAAAATATGTTACCTGTTGTCTTTAGTTCTTTCAATGATCTGCTGGTAAAAACTGATTATTACATTTTTTTACACTGAATTCTGTGGTTATTAACCCAAATGGTGGCAGCAGCTGCTAGCTGTAGCACTTCTGCTGCAACCCAGAATAATCAAATAATTGAGATTTGTTATAAAAAGAATCAATTCACTCAGAATAAATTTAATTTCTCTAAACTGAGCTATCTGCAACAGGTAACATATTAAATGTTAACTTTTCCATAGAACCCCGTTTTGAAAGATCTGATGGGCTTCTTTTTTGTGTAAAAATGTAATAAATATGAGAAGAGGTCTTCCACTTCATGTGACACACAATGCATAAAGTTTAGAGCAGTCAGATAATGTGACTCAGCTCTGCGTCAACATCTTCTCCCATCTAACTACTGTACTATTTTGAGTCCCCGCCTGTGTGTGTGGGATCCATGAGACACACAGGAGGTAGAAACCTGACACCGGAGAGCTCTTTAATGCATTAGCAGAAAGGAGGAATTCAGCGCAGCCCTGATCACGATGCGAGCTCTTTAGAAGCGGAGCCGCTGGAGGACGTTTCTCCRGCAGAGCGGGGAATCACCTGTTTGAGGTTTGAGAAGACGGGCGTACCTGCAGCGGCGTGCTCTCTGCAGACAGCGACGTGAATCCCACGATGTCGCTGAAGTAAATGGTGACGCTGTCGAAGGCCTCTGCCTGCACTGTTTCGCCTCTTTTTAGCTGCTCTGCTACTGAGCTGCAAGAGAAACAGAGAAACTGAGGGAACAAGTCAAAGAACCGATGTTTATCCAGCTGATAATTTAGAATTAGCTAAAAACTAGATTTGGCTAAATCCCCAGATTTGGGTTGATGTCTGCTGACGGTAATTTTCTTTTAATCAAATGGAACGAAAAGAAAGAAAAATGTAGCAGAGGTCAGTTTGTTTAAGTCACAGCTGCGGTGAGAAATCAAATTTGCTGTTTCTCCCAGGCCCTTTTCTGTCTGCCTGACTTCGACGTGGGGTAAAAAAAAAGCCTGGATTTGCGGCTGTGGTTTTATCGCCACCGTTCTGCTGCCTCCACTTAATGAGCAGCGTGCCTTTCCGCTTTCTCCGCTCCCTTCTTATCTACGGTGGGATCACGCCGCGGGGAGATGTGTTTCTGTTAATAATGTTCTGTGCTGGAAGAGCCTTTAATTAATGCAGAGGTTCAGACCGGCTGACAACGTGTCGCTGCAACACGCTGCCAATTCACCCACTTTGCCGGTGAGTTAATTGGTGGGTTTTTTCTTACTGTGGTAGGATCTGATAGAGGAGGTTTTCAGCTTTCCGCTTCTCCTCCAGGTAGGCTTGTGTTCTCTCCTCCACCAGGTTCTCCAGGTTGTTGGCGTATTGTTCCATCCTGGACAGGAGGTTGTTCAGAATACTAGTGCTGCCYTCCCTGCGAAACAAACAAGCACAACACAATTCTGATTTAGACCTGTTGCCTTGGTCTAAAACGAACAAAACCGAGGTTAAAAGTTGATTTATGAGAAAAGTTTTCAAGCACAAAACATTTCTAACCCAAACTATGAAGTTTTTTATTCCTAACTCTGTTTATGAGAGAGAGAGCAAAGTAGAAAGGTAAAAACCCGTCTCAGAAAAGTTTTGAATTAGGAACCACTTGTGCAGCTGTAATCCCTTTTCCTACTTCCTCTTTAAAAAGCATTTTTGGCCGAGACGACAGAGCCGTAGCTCCTGGTTATCATGAAGCCAGACACGGCTGCCAGATGTAGCAAGAGTCAAGTGTCAACGAGAAGTATCCGACTGCAGGCACCTCTCAAACCCTGCTCCGCTGCAGGCATATACAGAAATATTAACGTGCACACGGTTCAGACACATGCAAAACAATACCAGGCTCAAAATACACAAATAATAAGTATCATTACAACAAAAAACTGCAAAAAATTAGACTTTGTGGTTTTATTTGCATACTTCTGGTGTTAACAGGACTACATCTGGTTTGTGACCTGTAGCTGTTTATAATCAAAGCTACAAGTTAGAGACATCCATCCATCCACCCATCCATCCATCCAACCAACCAACCATCCATCCATCCTTTGATCCATCCATCCAACCAACCAACCATCCATCCATCCTTTGATCCATCCATCCAACCAACCAACCATCCAACCAACCATCCATCCTTTGATCCATCCATCCAACCAACCAACCATCCATCCATCCTTTGATCCATCCATCCA
>NW_013952738.1:357944-369254 GCF_001266775.1 Austrofundulus limnaeus
TTGATCCATCCAACCAACCAACCAACCAACCAACCAACCAACCAACCAACCAACCAACCAACCATCATCCATTCATCCATCCATCCAACATCCATCCATCCATCCATCCATCCATCTACCCATCCAACCAACCAGCCAAACATCCATCCATCCATCCGTCTGTCCGTCCGTCCATCCATCCATTCATCCATCCATTCATCCATCCATCCATCCATCCATCCATCCATCCATCCATCCATCCATCCATCCAACTAAACATCCATCCATCCATGCTTGGATTGGTTCTGCTTGTGTCCAACAGTTTTATTGGCTGCAGGTCAGAGAGTCAGGTTGGTTGGATTGTGGTCTTGCATTGACTGGACTTGTCCAGGACATTTATCTGGYTCTCCTTAAACCAGTGGAGTGTTGCTTCAGCAGAGGGTTCAGGATTATTGTCCTGCTGGAAGGTGGACCTCCATCCCAGTCTCAAATCTCTGGAAGACTCAAGCAGTTTTTTTTTTGTATTTTTCTTCATTTGTCTTTTTCACAATACTAAAAAGTCTAAAAACATCTACACAGCATGATGCTGCCACCACYGTGCTTCAATGTGGGGATGTTGTCCACTGCAACTAACAGTGGTTCTTTACACAAATACTCCTGAATCTGCAGAAGAACTGCTCATTAAATGGCCAGCCTCTCCAGAACATGACCACAGGAAACCATGTTCTCCAAATGTCTGATGCCTGCGCTCATTTCATAACTACTACAGCAATCACATTTCACGTAGGTTCTCATAATTACATAATGTGTGCATTGTATAATGTTTGTGTCTCAGGACATTTCCACAATCATATGCTTACGCACAGAAACACCCATACACTCACATTTACTCAGACGGAGAAAGAAGGTGAGTCACTCTCACCACCACGGGAGCTAAAAGCATCAATGTCTGGCATCCTCCCAGTTTCTGCTGGGTCACACAACCTACACWCACCCACTCGCTCTTTAAGTTTAAAGAAGCAAAAATCGGAGACATGAAAGACTAATGAGTAAGAATGCTCCGAACCCAATCCCAAAGGTCCAAACACTGTGTACGGTGCCACATATTTATACGTTTCCCATCAGAGCTCCAAACAACAGTAAAAACTACAGACYGCAGCTGACAAAATGTTTTATTTCACCACAAACAAGTCAATCATGTTTCCTCCCACACGCCATTTAATAAATTGTTTGCCGAAAGCTCAATCAGTATTTATGACTGTTTTTTGAAAAAGAGTTCACATTAAATATAAATAACTTCATGTGTAGGCTTGCAGTTTTATCTTTTTAAGATCAAAACAGAATAAATCAATCTAAAGTCAGAGCATAAAAGAAAAACTATTGTACAAAAACAACAATTTTAATATTGATCTGACATCAAATTTTGGTTTGAGACCGTTTTTTAATGTAATTACACACACGCGCGCGCGCGCACACACACACACACACATACTGTATATTAGGGGTGCAACAATACAGAAAATTCACGATTCGGTTCGGTTCGATACTTAAGTCTCATGGTTCGATATTTTTTCGATACGAAAAGGAGAAATGTCCATGCCCCTTTTAACTTGTAATTTATTTAAATTAATTCTGAACATTTGTTTAACCTCAAAAGTACAGTTTTTAAATTAAATGTTGCTGAAACAGCAAGTTTCTCAGTGGATCTGCGCTCAGAAATGCAGCCTAGGTGGAGTAGTCGAACACAGATCCACTGATCCTTCAACACAGAGCGTCTTCAGAAGACAAGCTGATAAAGTAAATTTTATAAATCTGTATTGTTCGATACAAGTGTGTATTGAACCTAAAGCACGGTTCGATACGGTTCAATACATGTATTGTTGCACCCCTAATATATGTACATATTATTATTATTTTTAATCTGTGAGGGAAGCTGTTGTGAAAAACAAAGATGATTTAAATGATGGTGTGAAGCATCTAGTGTCACCTATAATCAGACTAATTTTGAGTCATCTCTCCCTTCTGTGTTTGAAAAGATACAGTGTGATGCTAAATAAAACAGCTTGTTTCACAGTTCTCAACTTCACACAATTCTGCATGAATAAAACTGAAATAATCACAACATTCCTCGAAGGAACGGTAAATTCTAATGATCCACTGCATATCTGCATGATATCGTAAAAAATAAATAAATCTGAGAGTCTGGGGAAATCTCAGCGTCTTAAAGGCCAGGGCCAGAAACCAGCGCAGGCTGACATTTGAAACCTCAAGCGGAAGAAACGAGGACGAGAACTCGCATGAGAAATCGTCCCGATCGATACACCCACACGGCCCGGACGCAGCGAGCAGCAGAAACGTAACCTGACACTGCATTAGGCAGGGAGGAAGCCATAAATCAGCTCAGCACAGAGACAGATGGACAGAAAGACACTGGACACGTTTCAGCTGCTTTCTGAGCAGAACGAGGGGGGTTCTGTTTCCCAGTGAGGACAGGGACCATCTGAAAGGGCGACACAATGCCACCTTTTTTGCTGAAATGCAGTGCCAATATGGAGTAGTACCAGCTGAGACGAACTGAACCGAAACGGGCAAAACCTCTTTGGCAATAACTGCAAATTGTTGCAACCTAAAAGCACATTTTGGTGTCTGTTTTCTGCTTTTGCTCCCAGTGAATCTTCACCGGATCAGTCAGACGTTCGGCTCGGACTGGTTTGAAGCAGGGAGACCCTCATGATTGATAACCGTAGAAGCACTCAAGGATGCGCCGACAGCTTCGCGCGACGCTCCTCACGTGCACGCAGCCCTTCGCCTCCGAGGCCCGTGTGTTAATGCACTGTCTGCTGGCTATTTTCATTAGGTAAATGCATGTTGATGACATGACATGATGGATGGGCTGTTATTTTCAGCACCAGCCCGGGCTTTGAGTGAGGCTCAGCAGTACAACCAGGCGCCGGGAATAGTCGACTTCTAACCGTAAACATAAAGCTAATATTTATCTTACGTTGACAAAATGACTTATACTTTTAAAAAGGTGCTCAGTTTATACAGCCTATAAATACATAAATCTAACTTGGACTTTCTGTCAACTTTACATTTCAGTATGAATTCTGATGGTTTGCGACCAACAAGCTGCGCGAATGCTTTAAAAAATGGTGTCCTGTTTCCATGAGCACGGTTTGTAAAGCTGCATTTATGGCCATGCACATTATTTTATTGCCCCCACATCGTATCGCCTCGACCTGATTTGTACCCACCTTTGCAGCCACCCTCATGTTTATAATTAAATCTGCTGGATTACTTTTGAAATGAAGATGGGCAGATTTGGACCACTTCTTATATTTATTTTTATTGGTCGTATTTACATCTGATAGTCCGGCAGACTCAGTTTGATTGGGGAACAAAATTGCAAAATTTGATGTTCATGGGTTGATTGGGTTATTAGTGCTTTAGGATTAGCTTCTGCTAAAACTTTCAGTGCGTTAGTGCTTTAGAATTAGGGGACCAAAATATTTGAGTTAGTGTTTTAGGGCTAGTGGAAGTGATTAGTGCTGTCCACCACTGCGCTGCCAAAAAACCACTGAAGGAATCGACGTGAGGAAGACATGGAACACAACTTCCTTCTTCACAAAACGTAAACAAACATGGAGTGACGTCAGATTTTAGAGGTTGTAGGAATGAATTTTTGTTTTTTGGCAAATGTGCCAAACAAGCACTCTTCAACGATGAGCTCATCGTGAGAGGAAGATGAGGCAGAACCGTGGAGAACGTGACCGAGACGTCTCCATATGAGGTGGCTTTCACAGAGTAGGAGTGCGTCTAACTTCACAGCTGTGGTGTCCACCTTATACAGACGTCCAGTGAGGTATTTACAAGATATAAGTAACTTTATGACTGTTACTCAGAATGACCTGTGCAGTCCACTTCCTGCTTTTGGAGCGCTCTCCAGTTCACTTGGCGTTCACACATGCAGTCGAACTGCACCAGAGTTCACTTCATCCAAACCAAGACCTAAGTTTTTAGGCGGACCACCCATTGTTTATCACTGGTGTGGGTTTAGACGTTTAGGGCTCTTAGAGGAGAGCTTCCAGACAGATGAATTAAAAACACTTTTATTGTGACAGGAAGCAAACATTCTGGACAACTCTGTGACTATTTTGAGAGAAAACTTGTCATCTATGTGTTTTTGACCATGTTCAAAATTTGAGCAACAAAGACTTACAAGTAGGGTTGGGCAAAATCGTATCGTGTGCCGTTAATCATCATCGATTATTTTTTGGCACTTGGCGAATAATACAATTAATGCCATCAGAAAGACTGACTGGAGATTTCCCGGGTCAGTCCACTCAATGCTCCGCTCCGCTTCAAATATGACAAACATTTTCATTTCTTTCCCATAASTCTGGTTTTACTTGGCCTATCAACACAATTTAACAACTGAYGTAAAGCCTGAAGTCTGTRCGTTTGACACAATTTGGAACAGATTTTTACAGAGAGCAAATCTTTCCCACTAGAGTGATTTAAATTGGTCATGTGACGAGGATRTGCAGGCRTCCAGGGACCCCRGGGGATATCATCATATTAATCGTTATYGGCTACAATTAATCGTGAAATTTTTTTTTGCCAATAATGCCCAACCCTACTTATAAGAAATCAACTTGCASAGAAATTGAGAGTCCCCACAGATGTTCTGTTGTAGTTGTTTGTCACCAACAGTCAGAACTCATCAGGTGCCCTGGTCCAGGCTGAGCCTGGCTGCTCGTCAGAGGAAGTTTGTTTCTCTCGGTCCTGATCCAGACCTCGTGATTATAAGTGAGCTTTGCTTTTTGACTCAGCTCTATCTTCACCACAACAAATCGATAGAGTCCGGATCACTGCAGATGCTGTCCGAATCCATCTGTCAAACTCACAAACACGACTCTGAGACGCTCGAACTCTTCCGCTTGAAGTTCTCCCTGACCTGGAGGGAACATTTCACCTTTTTATGGACGAGAACCATGGTTTAGACTTGGAGAAGTATTGTGAAATAAAAAAAATCACAACTTTACAACATAATCCCTTATTAACCTGTAAAACTAGATTAAACTTTACACTCACACGTCCAACCATAAAGCTAAGTAGCATCAGGTGTTTATATTTGAAGCACATCTCTCTGATTGCTCGTAACAAAGYGTGACTCGTTTTCACATCCAGGCTGCTGGTTGTTGGACAAACAGGCTGATTGCAGCTGACAGGCAGCTCCATGCTGAATTCACTCAGCCTCAGATATTCTGTTACATTCTTTACACCTCCTCTGTTGGACTTTGTTGGAAGGTTTGTTAACAGGATTGGCGTTTAAAGTGAGTAAAAACTAATTTTGTGTATGAATGGTTGAAAGAGTCCTTGGACTGGATAAAGTGCTAAATACAGTAAGTTCAGGCTATTTAGCATTTATTCTCATAGTACATGTACAGTTCTAAAGTTTACTTTTAAGGCTCTAAAGTAAGTAGGTTAATAGTCACATGTTGCGGCGTTAAATGGGTCAGTCACTGTCACATCTGATCAAAGACACACACAATGCAGATAAAACACTTATTAAATAATTACACAGTAACTAAAATCCCTGCATGCATCTTTTCATTCCAGAGTTTTAAACTAAGAGCATTTTACTGTATATCCGTTTTCGCCAAACCTTTAAATAACAATGTGCTTGATAACTTGTAATATTATGAGATCCCAGGAGACCTGTCAGCACTTGGAATATGTAATTAAAACGAATTATCAGGGGTTTATGTTTTAGATTTTTGATTTTAAATCTAAACGAGAAAAAAAAAACATTGCAAAAATAAGAAATGCTGCACTTTTTTCATTTTAAAGATTAAAGCAGAGATGAGTTTTATGTTTCGTTTGTGCACCATTTGAGACCTGGAGGAGCCTGAACATTTTCACTTCTGATCATGGAAATGTTTGTCTTATTTAGAGAGAGTCGACGCGTCTCATCGAGAGCTGATGATTTTACCGTGAACAAAATCGCTTTAATATTCTAAGTTATGCAGAATAAGGTTTGAGTTTAGCCAATGCCAACTTCTTTAGGAGAAGTCTTCCAGACATTATAAACTCTTCTTTTTTTAGCCACTTGCATCATTTTTAGTATATTTAGAATTTGGATAGCTGATGCAAAAATTGGACACTTTGAATTTTTTATTAGTTGGATTTTAAATTTTCATATTTAAGTTTTAAAAACAGAAAAACAAAAAACAACAGTTTTGAAAGTAAACAAACAACAAATCGTTTGGTTTTAAAACAAAAAAAATTTGCAGTGCACCGATAAATCTGCCAGCTGATTTATCGGAACCAGTTTCTTTATTTTTGGGAGATTGGAGATCGGCCAATACTTGGATAAAATTGGTGGAAAAGATCAGCTTCTCATCTCCCTTCACAAAGGTCTGAAAATCATCCACTGTCCCTGTTTGCTCTGCTGTGAGCGCTACCTAATGTCCAGTTAAACCAAGTTTGTGTTTTGTTCAAAGCATTTCAGTAAACACTGGAGCACTGAAGTTGTATTGGGACTTTATAACACCTGACAGTGTCACCTATTTAAAAAATCAGAATCGGCAGGTCAGGTTTTTTTAAAGATYGGTGAACGGCCAGAAAACTGCAATCGTTACACACCCACTAAAAAACTAACAAACAAAAAAAAAAAAAACCCCACCAGATTATTTGTCTTTTCTCGTTTTATTTTGAAACAGAAAATCAAAACAAAACAAAGAACAAACCAAACACAGATTCTCTCAGTTACTGTCAAATAAAACTTTACCTCAGTAGCTGTAAATTTACATTTAAAGCTGTTTTAGGTTGGTTAAGGTCAAGTTGACTGCGAAAGTTAAAGTTTCAACCCTCCTGCTGCCCTTGGGTYGTAATGACCCACAATGTCTCAGTGTGACAACTGAGTTCCTGTTTGCTCTCATTAAGTAATGACTCTCAGCTACTACCACAACAAACATTAGCTCCGTAACAAATCTATAATTTTATTGTAAAGCTGCAGATATAGACATGTGCGGGTGATGTGTAGTTCCTGGAAACAGCTCCTACCGGCTTCTTGTTCGTATCCAAACTCCAAACAGAGTATTTGGTTTCTGTCAGTGTGTGTGTTTTAATGCCACTAAGTTTCAGCCCTGATCCTTACACTAATTCATCCTGACAGATCCGTCATTCTCCGGGGGGGGGGGGGGGGAACACACATGCCTCCCCTTCCTGCGCTGACTTAACATTCGAACCGAAATATGCACATGAATGATTCATAAGATCATCGAAAACAATCCTAGAAACACCGAGTCAAACTCTTCTCTCACAGAAGGCTGCCTGTGGAGAAATGCCTGTCGGGAATTACAAACAGACATTTAGCAGAGATTGTTTGGGTCTACTCTGAATACGACTCTTTTCCTGTTTGCGTTTTTTAAAAAAACGTTGGAGGAACACGGTGTTCTGAACACATGTTGGACTTGGCAGAAAAGGCAGTGATAAGTTGCTGAAAAAATAAATTAAAACAGCCTCTGTCAGCGTCAGTTTGTCCAATTATCTCTGGAGACATTAATAAGGAAAGCCTTCAGTGTTACAGTAATGATCAGTTTGTCCAAAGTTTAATAAAGTTTCTGTTTGTTATGTTAACCCATTAAAGGAAAACACAGAACAGTGCTGGTCTTACTTGTTGAGTTTGGCCATGTACATCTTTATGTGGCCAAAGTCGGGCCTCTCTGTCGGGTCCTCCGACCAGCAGCCCTCCATCAGGATGGTCAGCTCCTCCGGGTGACATTTGTTGTCCGTTGTCGGCCGAAAGTACGGCTTCTGACCGTTCCTCACCTTCTGTATGATCTCTGAAAAGAAGCCAGACTCAGTGATTCTAAATTAATAAGAACTAATGACAAAAACACGACAAAAATAAACCCTTGAAGGAATGCATATCCCTCAAAGTTTTAACTAAAGTCGTCGTGTGATCTGCTAGCTCTCAGAGAATGTGTTGAGGATGACTCTCAGCTACTACCGCACCAGATTTTAGCTCAGTATCCAGTGGAGGGCACAGCTAACCAAAATGTTAGGTTTACTACGCAAGGCTCTTAGCTCTGCTAACGCTAATCCGTTAAACAGATTAAAAAAACTTTATCAAAGCTAATGCTAACCGCAAACCACTAAGACAACAGTCTCCTTCCAGTTGAAGACTGGTGGACTGACACAAACCTGTCCTTAGTTTTCTATTCGTTTAATTTGAAGGTGGGCGGGATCATCCGTGGCAAATCGGCCAATCCAAACCCGAGTTATAGCTCTGTCTAACTGGTGATACTTCCAGTTTTCCTCTTTCAGAATAAAATATTTTGTTTGATCGAGTTTGTATTTTTATAAACAACAAATAGCAACTTTCTCTACTATATTTTATGCATAGTAAACATTTGGATTCATTTTTAAAATATTGTTAAGGTTATTTGTTTTTGACGCTTTTAGWTTGAAGTTTAGCTGCTAAAGATGCTACATGCTACACAGACGGTGCTAAACACGCCCAGCACTGCTTGTAAGAGGGGATAGTTTTTATTTAATTCAGGATAAAGAACATAAAAATAGAAGTTTTACACTTGTGATTGTTTTAGTGGACGTAAAATTGGCAGAACCTAATTTAGCGGAAGCTAATCGGTCCGCTAAAAGTTTCCAAAGATAGAAAAAAAGTTAGTCCGCTAACGAAGAAGCTTGTATTAGCTGTTAGTAAATTAGTATTAGTTATTAGTAAATTAGCAGAACTGTGGCCACCTGTAAACACGACTGAGCTTCAGCCTTTTTTGTGTCTCAGATATAAGCTGTAGTGGTTTTTGGGACTCCACCTGGTTTGACGTCTGGCCAACATGTGTTCTTTGTTGGTGAATATAAAGTAGCCTGACTTCTCAATGTTCATTCTGAACTGTTGGCAAAACCAAATTTAATTCTGCCACAGTGGCAGCAAACCAGGCAGAGTGATGTTACAGAAGTAAATATTTTGTTAAATCAGGCTGTTTGTGGTGATTTCACAGAGTGATTCTTTTGTCTTCGGTGTTCAGGTCGAAATGAGTTTGAGCCAGCTGGACTCCTCGAGGCTCGTAAAACTCGGCTGTTTACCTTTAGGGCTGAGGTCCATGCCTTCCACATAGAAAGGTCCATTCCTCAGAGCTATTTCCTGCAGAATGATGCCAAAGCTGTACACATCACCCTTCTGAGTCCCCTGAGGGGGGTGGCGGTCATATATGAGCAGCTCAGGAGCTGTCCAAAGCTTTTCTGATAAACAAACAAACAACAAACTCAGAGAAATGAAGCAGATGCCGAATGTTTTTGTGAATTAAAGCAGGAAATGGGCTTACTTGCGTAGAGGGCGTGCGAGTCGTCGTTTTCGCAGGATGAGCGGAAGCTGGCCAAGCCGTAATCTGTGATTTTCAAAACAAATCGACTGTCCACCACGCAATTAGATGATTTCAGATTTCCATGGCAGCCAAAGTAGCTGTTGTGGAGATAGTTCATTCCCTGGAGCAGAGACGGTAGAGTTTTATAGTTCTCCCTCTCTCTCTGGTTTTTTCACACACAGAAATAAGCTTTGACGAGTGTACATACTGGTTTGTCTCTAACAGCTCTGTTATTTCATGAGATTACTGCTAACTCCTCTGGGGGCAACAGGGGGACGGCAGGTTTGGACTGCAGTCACGCTCAATATGTGGAAACACCGAGTCAAACACCCCTGAAAGCCTCATCAGCTCATCTTCTCTGCAAAATGTTTCTATCTGCGTGGACCGGTTCGGCCAAAGCACTCAGTCATGCGTCTCGTCCAACAAAGAAATCTGTCCAAGAGACACAGCGTCTGACAGAAAGCCCTGTTTGTTTGGAGAGATTAACAAGAAAAACACTCCTTTATGACGAGTTCTGACTGAACTTCAGTAAAGCCTACCACAACGTTTTAGTGTTTTAATATCTGTAGTTTCACGCCGCAYGCTGAGCCAACAATATGTATCTTTGTGTGCTTGTTTTTCTGCCTGACTCCATTCTTTCTGCTCATGTGAAACCATAGCAACCCCGACAAATATCTGCATATGTGTACAGCTCACCAAGCGGGCTCCTGACAGTGTTTGTTTGGAAAACAACATATAAATCAATAGCGTGGCCGCTGACGTCTGGGTTTCATTTGTTCACCGCGTCTCCGGCCTGAAGGCCACTTACCTTCACGATGTCATTGATCAGCGAGTAGCGGAACATCCAGTCCAGGTTGATGCTCTCGTTCTCCAAGATGTCCTGGAAAAGACCAGAGCAGATCGAGAAAAAAAAAACTGTTAGAACCCTTTCAACTTGTGCAGCAACTTCTCACAGGCCTGAAAGTTTATTTTAGGATGACATACAGAACCAACATTTTTTTTCACGTACCGACCCCCCCCACACGCCCCGCCGAAGATTAATGATAAACTAAAAGTTCCCCGCAGCTGACCCCGTTCCTGGAATCTGGGTCCAGCTTTGACGTCCAGCTCCATCACGTCAGTTTAAACTCTCCGTCTCTTAACGGAGAAGCATTTCTAACAGGCCTGAGTGATGAAATCCAGAGTTTTCAACATTTCCCAGAACACGCTTCATTACAACAACATGCTGCCTTATCAGTTCAAAATACTCAGAAAATTCAATAAATATGAGAAAAGATTGGAACGTGTCGACTCGTGTTTGCCTGAATGTTGATTCAGCACTCATACAGTTATTTGGCTGTTTATTAAGGTTTATAAAAGGAAAGTTTAGCTACTGAAAGTAGGATTTTTCCCACTTTATCAACAGTTTTCAGCAAATTAACGCCTAAAAATGAGATTTTTTTTTCGTTACAGTAAGCTCCATTTTGGATCATAAAGGCTAACACTTAAAATACTTGTATGTGATCATCACATCAAATTCAGGATTAAGTCAAATTTGATCAAAATGACCTCATAACATTTTCAGATTCCTGCTCTTTAAACTACATTTTGATTCAATTTCCAGAGACATGAAGTCATCTGTCTCCTAATCAGGAAAACTCTTTGATATTTGATCTGAATCCTACTTTAGTTCATCTAATGAGGAATTATTGACAACGTTTTAGAGAGGAAACCTCAGATAGTTTTTGGAAATTGTGATTTCCCAGCTGGGAAAATGAAAAGCTTTCGTAGCTCGCAGGAGAAGTGACAATAATTTAAGGCTTTTCTGCTTAAATCATGTTTTTTGTTTAAAAAGGTCTTTAAATGATCCATAGATATAATATATTTGTTATATTTTGACAAAAGGCAGTTGTTGCAAATGTTTTAACCCATCCATCCATCCATCCATCCATCCATCCAT
>NW_013952738.1:370188-382688 GCF_001266775.1 Austrofundulus limnaeus
GAATCGGTGACAAAGGGCAGCCTTGACGGAGTCCAACTCTTACCGGAAACGAGCCCAACTTACTGCCGGCAATGCGGACCAGACTCCTGACAGCCCGTATCAAATGGCCCGGTACCCCATACTCCCGGAGAACCCCCCACAAGGCCCCCCTTGGGACACGGTCGAACGGCTTCTCCAAGTCCACAAAACACATGTAGACTGGTTGGGCGAACTCCCATGTACCCTCCAGGACCCTGCTGAGGGTGAAGAGCTGGTCCAGTGTTCCACGACCAGGACGAAAACCACACTGCTCTTCCTGAATCCGAGGTTCGACTATCTGACGGACCCTCCTCTCCAGGACCCCTGAATAGDCCTTACCAGGGAGGCTTAAGTGTGTGACCCCCCTATAATTGGAGCACACCCTCCGGTCCCCCTTTTTAAACAGGGGGACCACCACCCCAGTCTGCCAATCCAGGGGGACTGCCCCCGATATCCATGCGATATTGCAGAGTCGCGTRAGCCAACACAACCCTACAACATCCAGAGCCTTAAGGAACTCCSGGCGGATCTCATCCACCCCCGGGGCCCTGCCACTGAGGAGCTTTTTGATCACCTCAGCGACCTTGTCCCCAGAGATCGGAGAGCCCAACCCAAAGTCCCCAGGCTCAGCTTCCTCAACAGAAGGCATGTTGGTGGGATTGAGGAGGTCTTCGAAGTATTCCGCCCACCGGCCAGCAGCACACCATCCCCACTATAAACAGTGTTGGTGCTGCACTGCTTCCCTCTCCTGAAACGCCGGATGGTGGACCAGAATCGCCTCGAAGCCATGTGGAAGTCTTTCTCCATGGCCTCTCCAAACTCCTCCCATGCCCGGGTTTTTGCCTCAGTGATCACCCGAGCTGCATGCCGCTTCGCCCGCCGGTACCCATCAGCTGCTTCTGGAGTCCCCTAGGCCAAAAAGGCCCGATAGGACTCCTTCTTCAGCTTGACAGCATCCCTCACTGAAGGTRTCCACCAACGGGTTCGAGGGTTGCCGCCGCAACAGGCACCAACAACCTTGCGGCCGCAGCTCCGATAAGCCGCCTCACCAATGGAGGTACGGAACATGGTCCATTCAGACTCAATGTCCCCCRCCTCCCCCAGAACGTGTTCGAATTTCTGCCGGAGATGGGAGTTGAAGCTCCGTCTCAGAGGGGACTCCGCCAGACGTTCCCAGCAGACCMTCACTACACGTTTGGGCCTGCCAGGTCTGACCGGCTTCCTCCCCCACCACCGGAGCCAACTCACCACCAGGTAGTGGTCTGTGGACAGCTCCGCACCTCTCTTCACCCGAGTGTCCAAGACATACGGCTGCAGATCCGATGAATTGACRACAAAATCGATCATCGAACTGCAGCCTAGGGTGTCCTGGTGCCAAGTGCACATATGGACACCCTTATGCCTGAACATGGTGTTTGTGATGGACAATCCGTGACAAGCACAGAAGTCCAACAACAGAACACCATTCAAGTTCAGATCGGGGGGGGGGCGTTCCTCCCAACCACGCCCCTCCAGGTCTCACTGCCATTGCCCACGTGAGCGTTGAAGTCCCCCAGCAGAACAAGGGAGTCCCCAGGAGGGGCACCCTCCAGTACCCCCTCTAAGGACTCCAAGAAGGGTGGGTAATCTGAACTGTTGTTCGGCCCTTAAGCACAGACAACAGTTTTAACCAACATCCATTATTCCACTTTGACTTAATCCTCGTTTTGATATTTAAGTAAAATAAGAAAATAAAGGCAGAACATTCTGAGCATGCTTAAATTTTTACCTAACATGGTTCCAGTTTCCTCTCAAAAATTAACTTTTCGGCACACAGACAGTGTCCGAGGTCAAATCTTACCAACAGTTTCCAACTTGTTTAGTAAAATTCTGAATTTTTCAAAATCTCAGCCTTTGCCAAGAATCCAGATATTTAAAAATATTTGTTTAGATGTAGACGGGCTGATGAAAAGCCCCGTTGATAGAGGTGTTCAGCTCAGGTCAAAGGTGAACAAGTGTGAAAACATTTAAATAAATCTGTTACAGTGACAGAGGTCTGGCGATGACATTGTCTGAGCCGCAGACGTTACCTGCAGGCTGCCCCGGGGGCAGTACTCCGTTACGATGCAGATGTTGGGCGGGTCGATGCAGGCCCCGATGAACCTGGTGAGGTGGTTGAACTGAACGTCTCTCATCTGAAAATAACCACACAAACAAACAACACGGCAACTGTGAGTCTTTCCAAACTCCATGGAAACAGAGGACAAAGAGGACTGACGGTTCGTTTATGCACCAGCGTTTCACATCCAGCCTGTTTGCAGTCGGCTCCGCTCGCGCCCTCCTTTTTCCACGTGTTGACTGGCGTTCCTGCTCACAGTTGACACACGAGCGCGTAATGCCTGAATTACCCTCCGAGGACATGAATGAGCCACTGTGCTGAGGAGGATTTTTAATTTTCGTTTATTTATTTTCTGTAAAGCAGGACGGAGCGAACAGGAGGAGCAAAACCTCTCAGCAGGAGAACTAATCAGGAATAAAGACCCAGTTTTAAAGTGCAGAAACACAAACCGTTTGGAACAAAAAAAAGACTGGCAGTGCAGATGTTTGAGGTTAAGAGATATTTTCTGGTGGATTTGTTTCATGAGAAAGTGTGAAATTTTCTTTAGCAGAAACATGCTGGAAAATCCTCTTACTTTCATTTCAGCTGGTACAAACGCTGCAAGAATATAAATAAAAACTACAAAAACTCTCAGTGAATGTTGAGATCTGCTTCAGCTACTGCCTCTGTTTTTATTTTCAGAAGCTACTAACTTTTAGCTACTGTGCTGCTATGTTTACTTATCCTTGGTTARCTGCTGGTCTTTTAGCTTCTAGATATTTCTTGATTGAGCTAACATTTTGCTGCTTTCAGCAAGCATTTTCTACTTTTAGTTATTTTAGCTGACCTTTAGCTAATTTTAGCTTCTAGTTATTTAACTACTTTTAGCTTTTAACAAGAATTCTGCAAATTTCAGGTTTCAGCTACGCTTTTACAAGTTTAGCTAGCCTTGGGGTTTAGTGAACTCATTGCTGTTATAGCTAACATTTTGTAACTTAATTTTTAGTTGTCTTTTTAGCTGTTTTTACCTTGCTTTCTGACATTTTTAGATTTTAGCTAGCCTTTTGGTATTTTTTTAGCTTTTAGATGTTGTTTTACTTTTTTTTTTAGCTTTTAGCTGTGTTACTATTTAGCTTTTAGTCTTGCTACTTTTAGATTTTAGCTAGCCTTTTGGTATTTTTTTAGCTTTTAGATGTTGTTTTACTTTTTTTTTTAGCTTTTAGCTGTGTTACTATTTAGCTTTTAGTCTTGCTACTTTTAGATTTTAGCTAGCCTTTTGGTATTTTTTGCTTTTAGTCAATCTTTTGCAACTTTCATGTTTCAGCTGCCATTGTGCTAGTTTAGCTAGAATTTAGATTTTAGATACTATGCTTTTAGATACTATGTGGGTCTGCTGTTTTAGCTAGCATTTTGTCACTTTTAACTTTATGTTGTCCTTTTTGATACTTTTCGCTTGTAGTTGCTATTATGATACTTTTAGCAAACCTTACACCATTTTAGCTAAATGTTTACTATGTTTTTCTAGCACATTGCTACTTTTAGTTAGTTTTTTATATACATTTTGCAACTACTAGGTTTTAGTTTCCATGTTGCCGTTTTAGTTAGCATTTTGTTACTTTGAACTTTTAGCTGAATCTTTGCTAATTTTAATTTTTACTGGTTTTAACTAGCATTTTGCTACATTTTCTTTCAATTAGTCTTTTGYTACGGTTTACCTTTATCTACCATTTTGGGTTTTCGGGGGCTTTTAGCTACACACTTATCTAACCCCATGCTACCTTTTGGTTTTAGCTAACGTTTTGATACTTTTAGCTAATCTCATGCTACATTTAGCTTTTAGCTACACACTTATCTAACCCCATGCTACCTTTTGGTTTTAGCTAACGTTTTGATACTTTTAGCTAATCTCATGCTACATTTAGCTTTTAGCTACACACTTATCTAACCCCATGCTACCTTTTGGTTTTAGCTAACGTTTTGATACTTTTAGCTAATCTCATGCTACATTTAGCTTTTAGCTACACACTTATACGTTTAGCTTTTATCTAACAGTTTTAGCTAATGTTTAATGTCATGTTACATTTAGCTTTTAGCTCACTTTTGATACTTTTAGCTTTTATCTAACCCGATGCTACCTTTTGGTTTTAACTAATGTTTTGATACTTCTAGCTAATCTTATGCTACATTTAGCTTTTAACTACACACTTATATATTTAGCTTTTAGCTAACCCCGTGCTACATTTAGGTTTTTAGCTCATTTTTGACACTTTTAGCTTTTAGTTAGTGTTTTGCTGCTTGCAGCTGTAACGACTCAGTTTGAGTTTCTTCTGCGAAGCACTCAGCGTTCACACTGGATCTTTACAGGAAGTGAGTTTTCTTTAGCTCCAGGAGAATSCATCTTTTTTTTTCGTCACAGGGAGTGACAGCACATGAAACAGAGCGGTACCAGCTCCTCCATGTTGTTAGCCTACCCTTTGGCCTACATAACATCCCCTGCTGCACTCTGGGAGACAAGTGGTTAAGTTTCCACTGGCAGGCCTGTCCCCCCCCCACTCACACCCCTCGTCCCCCCATCTGGTTGGCTTCGCTGTGAGCTGAGGTTTGACAGGCGATCAGGCCCCCGGGGTATCTCAGAAGCTGCCAGCTCAGACAGCAGCTTCTCTCCCCCTGAGCCCGCCGACTGGCCGAACAGCCACAGATCTGCAGCTCCAAATGACCCGAAACTCACTGCTGAGACCGAAAATTAAAGTCGAGAGAGCGATCGGCTATAAGTAACAGAAAATGACCAAAAGTCTTGTTTATGTCTGCCAGTGTAATTTCCAACTTATGGCTTTTTCCTTGTGCTACAGTGAGTTTCCATCACCAAACCACATTAGGTTAAGATATTTTTTCCTCCCTTATCACCCAGCCAGGGAGACTTTATATCAGACTGTGCAGCTGCTGATATYAAAGCAGCTTATGAATGTTCAGCTCACTATGAGAAGCAGGCGACATCCTGCAGCGCCCCCGATAAGATGTTAACAAGAAACCGACATCCAGTCCTCACGTAAAACACGGTGACAGACACGTTCGCTCTCGGACCGAGCCAGAAAAAACATCCAGATCTAGACAAAACCCAATCAGGTTTGCTTATTTATCTTCTGTTTTTTATAAGACTCAGATAATCAGACCACGTCTTCTTATGAGCAGGAAAAGCTAAAAAAAGCAAACGTAAATAAATATTGAGCCTGTCGTGATAATCAATAAATACATTAATCGCACAATAACTTAAAATGAGGTTGATCARTTTCATTTGCCTGTTTCTTTGTTTTTGTTGTGTCTCCCTCTTTTCTACTCCTTAGCGTAGGGAGGAGTGAACTCTGGCGTCAGGTGTTTTCCAGGTGCATGATGGTCGCTAACCTCTGTAGCATGACAAACAGGTATTTAGCTAGAGGAGAATTTACGGTTTAGTAACACCTTCTTTTAGCTGGCAAAACCTCAGGACCTCCTCAGGGCACCAGGCCGAACCTTGGGTTTGCAAAGATTTTTTTTTACACTACGTAAATTTCGTAAAATTTCGTAAACTTAGTAAGCAGTGTGGTTGACCACAATTATTTTATAAAAACCAGAGGAAGACATATAAAAAATTAGTTATGCCTGCTTAGAGGAGTTGGGTAGTGATGTTACAGCAGCCGTTATCACAAACTCGCAAAAAACACGTAAAAAATTCTGTAAACTTTGAAAGCACCGCGTGTGGGTGACCGCATTTATTTAATGAAGCCAGAGGAAGACATGAATAAATTATGCCAGCTTGGATAGTGATGTTACAACTTCAGCAGTTGTTGTAACAGACCCCACTACTTGTCTGTAACTTTACGTAAACTTTGTAAACTTCCGTAAATTTACTGGCTGCAATTATTTTATGCCAGAGAAAGAGACATAAAGAACAAGTTAGCTTGGATAGAGGAGCTGGGTAGTGATGTTACAGCTTCAGCAGCTGTTGTTCTCACAAACACCACAAACGGTTCGTCTGTAACTTGATGTAAATTTTGGAAACTTCTGTAAATTTTGTAAGCGACATTGGGGTTACCGGCTGAAATTATTTTGTGCCAGAGGAAGACGCATAAATAAATTGGGCCGTAAGCAGAGTGGGAATGGGGGAGGTTTCATTATATTACTTTAAAATGGTCTCCGAACAATATTATCGTTTATCGCGATAATTTCTGAGACCGTTTATCGTCCAGCAAAATTTGTTACCGTGACAGGCCTGATAAATACGACAAAACCAAAACTCGACACTCACATGTTTGAGTTCCATCAGAACCTGCCGCGTCAGCTCAATCCTCTTCTTGTTGACGTGCTTGATGGCCACCAGATTCCCCTGCGTGCATCACGAGAAAAAACCGTTTCAATAGAGAGACGAGGAAATAACAAGAGCGTCACCGCTATAAAAAGCACAAAGAAGAAGAGACAAAGAGGAGAAGCGCTCAGGAAGGAGAGTTAAACCTACAGGTAGGTTTGGAGCCTGTTTTCCTTCTGCAGAGGGAGACTGTTTGTGTTGTTTGCTACAAACAAAGCATGTAATTTCTTCGAGCCACAGCTGCGACCCTCTGGTTAAAACATAGCCTGGTTGTAATTTATGAGCAACTTGGATTCTATCTGCAGGTTTAACTTGTGAGTTTGGAGCTGGGATGTTTGACAGTTTGTGTGTCGCTGCAGAATGAAAGGCCCGTTTCACAGCAGGTTTTCACAGTTACATAACTGCATTTGTACTCTGGATCCAGTCACCTCTGGACTGTCGGATCTGCAGTTTATACAAAAAAAAATGCTATTTTAAATGGTTTCAATTGGAGCGACCCCGTTTTTGTCAAGTTTCCTCACAGATGAATTAGCAGCAACAATTTGACGGCAACGTCTAGACTATGAGACGGGAGTTTAGTAGCAGAGAAAGGAAGAGTGGAGAAATAAATAAATAAATAAATAAATAAAATAAACGACGCATTCTGCAGCTCGCATTAAAAAGCAGCTACCTAAATTCGCCCACACATTTTCTTCCTCTCGCCTCTCCAGCTCTCCGGCTTTCTCTGTGCTCGTGTGTCTGTGTGGGCGGGAAAGGAGTGTGCAGGAGTTGAAAATGTCAGAACTCACTAAGCCTTACCTTAAAATAGCCGGTTTTTGCAAACAGTTGATATTTTCCATGGGCAGTTATCAGGGAGCCGTAGCTGGAGCCTCTCTGAGAAGATGGAAAAGCAGAAAGCGAGAAGAAAAGGCATCTGTTAGGAAGTTTAGGTCAGCCGTTTTCACTTCGCTGCAACTGGAAACGACACGTTTTCTGTTGGTCTCTAAAAACTAGAATGTTGGCGACGCATGGCAAAAAAAATTTAAAAACGCTGAGTTTTCATACGCCGCCGCAAGAAGCGGGCTCAAAAGAGGTGCGTGATTTTTTTTCTCGTACATGTGGGAGGAATCCGAAGCCTCCAGACGAACGGAACCCGATACTGGAAGAACTCGAGGTGGCATTATCCAGCTGACTGCAGGGAGCGAGGCCCAGACCAGAGATTATTTTAATCATGGCTTTAATACACGTCTGCTGCTGGAAGCCCCGCCACCTTCAGCAAACCGCTGGAGGGGCTTTCAGGAATGTGAAAACCCTCAGAGGATGAGAAACCCTCTCAGGGCTGCAGCTTGTTCATTTCTAATAAAACAACAACAACAACCAGCTACATGTCAACATAAACAAGTGGAGCTCTGAAWTCAGACAGATCCAATTATCACTGCAGATTCCTGGAGGGCCTAATTTTACAGCACTGATGATTAATCCCACATGAATGAAGACTTCCAGCGACTGAATGAGACGAAACATTTCTACATTTTGTATCGCTGAACGAGGTTTACCTGAGAGAGGGTCAGCCGGCTGCCGGCTCGTTTGTGGTATTTATTCGGGCTTTCGAACTGAAGGTCCTCCCAACGAATCCTCCACAGCATTCCTGCCAGCTCCTTCTCCAGCTTCAGTTTCCTGTCAAATAAGAGAAATAAAAAAAAAAAACAAGGTGAAGACATCAACGAGGACTCAGCGGCTCACAAATCAGTTTCAACGCACAAGTTAATAACGAGTAAATATCTGAGCTGAAATGCCGACTCAGCGTTTAACTGTTCAAATCAGAGCAGATTTGCTTCGTTTACGTGGAGATTTTTGATCTTTAACTGGTGTTTTCTGAGATAACAGTCTGAATCTGATTACAGAGCACGTGTTCAGCTGCTTCTTGTGTTTTTATACTGAGAGTTTAATTTTACTCAAACACAGGCTCTCCTGTCAGACGTTTGGAGACTGGAAAACATTGTTTTTATTCATAATGAGATTAAAAACAGACAAAGTCATGAAATATGGAACAAAAGCTTTAAATAAACTGTTTTACTTTGGATATATTAAACAGAGACAGCTAACACATTGGTTAAAACTCGTGAAAAATATAATGAATAAATATTTGATCTACTGTATTTATTCATGTATAATACTAGAAATTTAACCCTAAAAATCATCCATAAAATTGGGGGGGGGGGTAGTATTATACATGGGTTATTGATTAGATTTTTTTATTCTTTTTAATCTCAAAAAATGATGATCGTATTATACATGAATAAAAACAACATTTATCTGTTTGTTGAATAAAATATCTGAAATATAATCTTAAAAAATTTCTTTGAAGGTTTTTTTTAGCCGTATTTACAAAAAAAACATGACTTTGAACAGAAATTTGTTTTTAATTTTCCCTGCGAGTTAGCAAAGCTTTTATTTATTTCCCAGCTGCAAAATCTCAGTGTTCAAATATTATTCAAGGTTTCCGCTTTAAAATAACTCGTTAGAACATCCTGAAAAAGGATTCAGAACAAATAGAGGTTATCCTGAAGACAAACATCTCTGGGTCTGCTCGTGGTGTCAGGATGATCCAGGCGTCAAAATGTAGCTGGAAAAAGCAGAAATCTGAAAATGTTCTGAGCTCATTTTGACCAAATCTGATTTTATTCTCAGTTTGACTTGATGAGTCACATATTCATCGTTTATTTTGATTATCTTGGAATAAATCATTTATTCTGGATCGAGTTCTTATTGTCACGTAGAGTACTAAGAATCTGATGAAGACGACAAACTGTTGGAGTTTTTATTGATACTATGAAGCGATATACATTTTAAAATGGAGGAATCATGTTTATCATTTCATAAAGCCTAAAAGCCCTGGCAACAGAAGTTTATAAAGTACCTGAAAAAATAACTAAGTAAAAGTAAAATATCTCAACAGAAAATGACAGATAAAAAATAAATTTCGCTGATCAGAAAAGTACTTAAAACTGTCAAAATTGTTCACAAAAATCAGGAACGTAAAAGTACTTTTACACACTCTAAGAAATAAATTGTTGAATTTACTGAACTAAACTGGTTCCACTATCCATCCATCCATTTTCTGTACACGCTTCTTCCTTTTCAGGGTTGCGTGGGTCACTGGTGCCCATATCCAGCAGTCACAGTGCGAGGGGCGGGGTACACCCTGGACAGGTCGCAAGTCCATCACAGGGCCACACATAGAGACAAACGAGACAAACAACCATTCACTCTYTCACTCACACCAAGGGACAATTTAGAGTTATCAATTAACCTAACAGTCATGTTTTTGGTCTGTGGGAGGAAGCCGGAGTACCCGGAGAGAACCCACGCATGCACGGAGAGAACATGCAAACTCTACCCAGAAAGGTCCCCGGACCGGGATTTCATTTGGTTCCACTAACGAAGTAAAAAAAAATGAAGCCATTTACATTATTTATTTTAAAGAAAATCTGTATATTGCTTCATATTACTATACAACTATTCACATATAAGTGCCAGGAGGACTGCGACCAGTTATACATCGGGGAAACAAAGCAACCACTGTTCAAAAGAATGTCCCAACACAGACGAGCTACATCTAATGGCCAGAACTCTGTAGTTTTCACTCATTTGCAGGCCAGCGGTCACTCTTTCAGAGATGAGGATGTTCTCATTCTTGATAGAGAGGAACGTTGGTTTGAGAGAGGAGTAAAAGAAGMCATTTTTGTAAAGAAAGACCGTCCGTCATTAAACAGAGGTGGAGGCCTCCGTTTTCAGCTGTCCCCCTCCTACAGCGCTGTCATTGGCAGTATCACTCCACCCTCTGTTAACAATAGGTAGTAATTAGGGTGAACGATAGCCATGTGATGTGAGTATCAGTCACCTGGAGGCAGGACTTAAAATCCTGAATTTTGCCTGAAACTCTCAGACTGAAGAAGTCTCTTGGAGGAGAGACGATACGTTTCATTAGAGAAGAACCCGTCCAGARGACCTATACAATTTTTTTCCTTTTGATTTTTTACCTGGATTACTGAGATGCATCAGGGTATTCACATATATTTAGTAAAATTGGACTAGCCAGAAACAGAATAAAACAGTCTTTAGATAGAAATTGTCATTGAAGACCTGAATTCATTGTTTTCTTGTGAAATGTTGGATTAAKTCACCAATATTGACGCATTTTACTGAAAGATTTTGTTTGAATGAAATTTAAGATGGCTGCTGTCTGTAGCTCGACCACTAGATGGCAGTAGTTGTCACACGCTGCTCCTTTAATATGAACTTTAATTTGACGCGCACTGTTTCTTCTACGAAAGTAAATTAATTTAAACAAGTTATTATTAAAAATCCAGCTGTATTTTACTGTAAATAATTTGGAAGCTGTTTGAAATAACCAGAATAATTTCGTTAAGTTTGGTTTATAATTCACTAGATTGGAACATTTGTTTTATTTTTCGTGTTTATCAGTGGGTAAATTGCAGCAGGGAGACAAAGAAAACGATCCGCAGTGACAAAAAATGAATGCATCTGCTCATTTTCATGTCAGGAGATATTTTTGACATGTCTGGTTGCTATTTTTGAGCCGCGGTCTGCAGAGCAGAGGCATTCCAGCTAATCAACACATCTGGGACAAATCTCCCAGAAGCTGCTGTTGCTTGACATTTTAATGATTTGCACCCAAGGGAAATAAATTGTTACTTTCGGAAAGCAGAGTTTCTCAGTTTATTATTTTTTTTAATTYGATGGCAATTTTTTTTTCCATTCTTGGTTTAGGGGTAGGGGGATTGTCGGCTCGAAAAAAAAAACAAAAAACAAAACGAGACAAGCTGAAGTGTTCCAAGGCAATCTAAAAGGTGTAAAACACTTCCAGATGGCTGCAGGAAATCATTACAGCGCCGTTTTACCCGTTCCCCCGTTCCAGCCAAGTTGGCCCCAAATGTGGTTTAATTTTTAGCTCTTTTTTTGCCACTATGTCACCAGCAAAATTCCACTGTCGGGCAGTCCAACAACATAAACAATATGCTGATGTTTGCAAGCATTTGGGGGACATTAAAGCCCCCCCAGCCCCGTCCAACCCCACCAAATAAAGAAGAGGTAGTTTTCTATTTAAAGAGCCTTGCTTGGAGGCTTCTGGCAGGCAGAGGGGTAACGTGTGGGGCTCCACACTGGGCCTATTGTTCCACAAAGCCCTTCCTGCTGGACCAACCCCCTCCATTAAAACAACAAAGTGAGTGCTGCTCTGCTCAGCATCACCTCACACTCCTGCTGCCCGGCAGACTCCAAAATCAACTGAGAGCGGCCGACGCTCCAGATGCTCCAGTCTGAACTTCAACATGGAGGACTCGCTTTATGTAAAAACACATCCACTGTTTTCTGGCTGTAAGATTTTTCTGAAATAGTCATATTTTTAGAGCAAATCCCTTTTTTATTTTATCCCATTAAAAAATGAAAATTCTAAAAGCTACATGGAAAAAAATAATCAGAGGCAGATCATTTCATAAACAAGTCCTCTTTTATTTCATATTCAAATATACTATCGTGTACATTTTACAGTGGCAGTACTTTAGTTTCAAAATATTTTTTTACAGCCAACCATTCATTCGGCCATAATTTATTATATTTAATCAAAAATACACCAGTAATCTCACATGAACTACAGCCATGAAGAAAACAAAAAGTCCCGCCTGTTTCAGCTGTAGGGTTTTATATACGACTACATAATAAATAWAACCTGGTTCTGATCCAACCTCAARTGGACAAAAAGCCACAGACTCTTGCGAGTTTAAAACCAACCAGTCCAGACCCTGATCCAGCAGAACTCTTTGTGGTTTTATCGGCCCATCACGTGGTTGTGGAGGGGTTTTGGCCCACTCTTCTTTCCATCGTTGGTTTCTGGTCCCACCACTCGCAGCACCTTGTTTCTGTTCTGTTGGACCCAGTTTGGYCCAAACTCTCTCTAGAACCCTTTGGTCCAATCGGTGACYGCAAGGAGCCCAAACCATCAGCCCTCCACCACCGTGCTGACAGCTGGGAGGAGCTGTTTGCTGCTGTGCATTCTGGGTAAAA
>NW_013952738.1:387688-401807 GCF_001266775.1 Austrofundulus limnaeus
ACTTCTGCTCCAACTACCTTCTAAAATAAAGCTGGGATATGCTTTGATGGGCTTTAACTTCTTAAACAGAGATAAAATAAAAACMAAACCGTAAACTAAAATATGGTGTAATTCTTCCAACACAGCTTTCTGATTAAAACAAACCAMTCTTTGGTGTAAATGTCACCTAATACGAAGGTAACAGTGGCCTTAAAGTTTGGTCAACTATATCACAGAAACARCTGCACCGATCAACATGACATTTCGCAGGACTGTAGAGTTATCTGACCTATACTGTGCCAGCCAGCGGTTCTACGTTAGACCCCACGTCTAAACAGGGGGCTCCATCTGAAAAGGGGGTGTCTAGACATACAAAAATGCTTATAACCCAAAAACTATTCAATAAAGAAGCTTCAGATTTTTTTAGTTGTTTAGCTTTGATGAAGGGCTATCCATCGGGCCCACCATTGAGCCCCCCATCCCCACCCTCCAGACCAAGAGGGCGTCTAGACATACAAAAATGCTTATAACCCAAAAACTATTCAATAAAGAAGCGTCAGATTTTTTTAGTTGTTTAGCTTTGATGAAGGGCTATCCATCGGGCCCAMCATTGAGCCCCCCATCCCCACCCTCCAGACCCCCACCCAAAATAATAAAGCTGTTCTAGTGAGTTCTGGTGCATTGATGTTTGTGTTCGTATGGGGGTCATATAGTATGCTAGTTTAACAAAATAATAGTAGAGTTTCTGCACTTGAGCTTGTGTGTTAAAAGGAAATACACAATAATTTCAAACTTGAGCACAAAAATGTTATTTAAAAAAAATCAGTGATGTTTGTTTTGGAAAAAGACAGATTCAGATAAATCAAAAAAAGTTCGAAATACTGTGACTTTGAGGCCGATGATGGAAATTTCTGCCTGCATCTGTATTTATTCTGTAAGTCTGAGGAATACTGCACAAATATCTTCAATATGATTTAAAAACTGCAACTCATTCTTAAACAATTTTAACTGAAACATAGTAGAAAACATTGATAATTAGCTGAATAATCTTACATGAACTGAAAACAAAGATTAAATCAAACATTAAACCAGTAATAATAAGATAAAGTTCTTGATATTTTTGTTCAACTTAAATAAAAAAAAAACAACCACCCACATCCCAAACAGATAAAATTTGAGCTCAGAGCAACATCTGTTGTCCGGCTGTGAAACACAACTCGGCTGTTTCCAACCAGCCAGAGGAGTTTGTGTGTTTTCACCCCGTCGCCTCACGAGTCGTGTCCCGTCTGAACCTCAGAGGCCACCACCCGAGACCAGGGTCATCAAAACAACACAGAGCGGGACGGAGACGGGACATCATAAAGACTCAGGATTAGGATTACAGCAATCCATCAACAAGAAGACAAAATTTAATCTTAATGTTAAATTTGGTTTCTTTCTATRTTGAATATTTCTCTGGCATTTTGTTCAGTTATGGCCCCTTTTCATCATCTCAGCCCTACATTGGGTGATCCCACTCATTTTCAGCTTTGTTCCGTGGACCTCCTGGGCTGAGGCTCCAAGCGGGAATTTAAATTAATGCTAACTAACAAAATAAAAGTTCAGATATCAGTAAGTGTTTACTGGCTCTGATGTTCTGATAAATAAAAGTGATTCGGCTGCTGGTGACTCAGGTCAATATGAAAGGACCAATTAAAAACCAAAGAGAAACGAGACCAGAGGAAGTCCTGCTGACGGCCCCTGCAGGACCACTATGAAATTCAAACTGTAGTCTAATGTAACCAGCCCGTTTTTCTACCCTCAAAGAGAAACAAAACGCACACTGGAACAGATCTTTTCAGGAGGAATTTGAGGTTTTATGCATCTTATCATTARAGAAGTCAAGACCCAGAAGAACTGCTCAGACAGCAAACTCTGCTTTTTAAATATTAACCATCTGATTTCATCATATTCACCACAAAACACCACACTTAACAGTGCTAAAAATAAACCCGAAAGTTCTTAATACTGTAAAATAATGTCTTTTACTATTTAAGATTAGAACCTTTTAGAAACATTACAATGATGAAACCTTATTGAAATAAATAAAAAAAAGCTTTAGTTTTGGCAAAATTTTACAAAGTTTTTATTCCAAAAAAGGTTTAGGTCAAGTTTTAACAAAGCAAGAAGGAGATTTTCTGAGAATTTAGAAAATTTATTGCCACAAAGTCAAGAAGGAAAATCCTCATCAAAGACTCGTAAAGAAGCAACAGTTGCTTCCCATAAATCTGGTTTCCAGACAATTATTTACAATTTGAAAACATTTAACAATCTTTCCAGGTGATTTTTCAGCCGCAGCTAAATCCAACAAAAACTTTATCAAACATTTCCCAAGACAAGAATTAAAAAAAACAAATGAACAAGAACCAAAAATATATTTTTAAAAACAAACAAAACTTCAACCTACCCCATACTCCCCCGTCTCTTGGTTAGTCATCGCCCACAGGTCCACGTCTATATTCCTCGCATTTTTTTCATCCGTGGTAACCAATCCCGTCACTCCTAAAGACACAACGATATGCAGAGAAATTATGATCCCTTGTTGTCCAGTTTGGACAGTACCACCCCAAAGTCTAGCTCAGTCTAGCTTGTCTTGCTAGCGCTGAGCTAATACATATAAGTCAATATAGCGCTAGCGCAAAGGCTAACAGGCTAAGCTGAGGTTCTTCTTCCATGAAGCAGTTCTGTTGTCCTCCATCCATATTTTCAGTTCCAGGCTGAGTCATTTCTACCTTCTCCTCTCTGTCAACGCTCTCTGGTTTCATTTAAAAGAGTCGATCATCAGATATTGTCCAAGATTAACCTTCAGGGTGGATATAGCTCGCTAGCAGCCTCGCACCGAGGACCTATCCACGTCATCATTTRCCCAGAAWGCTTTGTGTGTAAATAAAATGGCTCTGTCCTTGTTAAAATATATTTTTAAAAATTTACAAAACTAAACAGCCTACAGTATTTTTACAGTCTTTATTTTACAGTTAAATGTTTATCAAATGAAGTCTAATGTTACAACTAATCAGGGATCCCTTTAACACTGATCAATAACATTTATAGACCTCAGATAGTGCTTCTAAATTTAGTCTATAAATTTAGCAAGTGCCAATCCACTAACAAATTTTAAAATTAGCAAAAGCCCCAAAGCACTAATCAGGAAATTAGTTCCCCTGTTAGTGCTTTAGGGGAACTGTGCCCACCACTGGTCGACTTCAGAAGTTTAACCACTGTAGTTCAGCTAATGATGACTTTTTAAGAGCATCGTCACAATCCAACCAATGGTTCATGAGATATTTTACTAAAACCCTGTTTATTGGTAAATGTCTCTGACCACCACCAGTAGGCAAGGTGGGCGAAGTGTCTTGCCCAAGGACACAACGACTGAGACAGTTGAAACAGGAGATCGAACCAGCGACCCTCCGGTTATAGAACAACTCCCCTAACCACTGCACTACAGCTGCCCCATGTTTATTAGCAAAATATCTCATCTACCACTAGACAGACTTAAATTAAACTCTGGGAAAGTATTTATTGGATATATGCTAATCTAATCTAAATGATTTCAAGCTTGTTGGTCTTTGCAGAAACAATAATGGCTACACCTCAGACCATTTTACAGATACTGGGTTAAAACTTGGTGTGGTAATAGCTGAGACTGATCCCCAACGCAGACTCTGAGCACTAACAGATCTGATGATGTCACACAGGCTCACACAATACATCATTTTCAATATTCAATAAACAAAAAGGCTTASATGTACAAGTCTGTTCTCCAGTAAACTATCGATGTTTTCTCACCCCAGAAACGCCGGTTCTGTGTCTTCATCGTGATGTTAATGCCGTCGTTCTGAGCCCCGCCTTCTGCCAGCGTCTCCTCCAGGGCCATGGCGTAGAGAACAAAACCGTCATAAAAACTGCCAGCGATGTAGTCCATCTGCAACAAGAAACTCGCTTTAAACCAAACAGGAACAAAGAGACGCTAATAAATGTTCTCCACCGAGGGGAGCTTATTCTGCTGCCGAGTTTCGTTCAAACAACTCGGTTTTTGTTGTTCTCACTAAAGAAATATATGCTATAATTCTAGCAACAGCTTCTAACAACACAGTAAACATCGTTCATCTTTAAAGCTCAGACGATTACGCAGCACAGTGGGTCATTTGTTTCCCCGTGCAGAGTTAGCTATAAAAGTTTAAAGAGGTTGTTATGCAGTCCAGAACTTGCAGGGATTTATTACTTACTAATGATGGTTCCAAATGAACGCCAAAATCCCTCTGAGCTCTCGCGTGGAGTTTCCTCTGAAAGTCCCGGTACTCTGGATTATCCGGAGGATGGTAAGTTATGACAAAAACAGACTGAAAGGAGCACAAAATAAAACAAAAACAAAAGTTTTAATCACCCAAACAACTTCACCACCTTGAATCCCTAAAGCCATCATTTAAAGAGTTAATCAACCATGAAAAATCAATAAACACCCATTTATATTTTACTAACTACAAGAATAATAAATAAAATAAATCGCAACAAAACTGCGTTTAGTTTCAGCCACATATGGCAAATATTTACCTCGTCTGAACTTTGATCCTCCCCTCTACCACCTCAGAAACAAGCCTCTGGGTTTGTTTTTATGAAACTTCATCATGGCTCTTAATATGGATAATTTCTCGTGTCACAAGAGTGATTAAAATTCATCAAAAACTTCCTCAAGCAATTATTGCTCCAACAGAAGCAGCTCAGCACCATCRGTCCTGTTTGGACCTGCCAGTAAACTGTACTGAGCATACCTCAGTTCCTAACCTGCTGCTCCTCAACTTCACAGAACGTTAGAGGAAAATAACCGTATTTAATGACAAGGCTAATTGTTACCACCTCATGGTTTTAACAATTTAATTTACCTTCTAGACAAGTTATATCTACTCAGGTAGCAATACAACTTGGTATTCAAGGCTAAAGTTAGCAGGACACGGGGTCATCATTTATTTCAGACATTGATATAGCAGCACGTTTTCACTCCCGACTCGTCACCRTATTAACACTTGGTCAGTTACCGTCTGCGTCCAGTATTGCCGCATCTAGTACCCCCCTCGCGTCAGGTATTTACGCCCGCGGCTTTTCCGGGTTGCGCCACATAGGGGTCTTTGGTTTGGGGGTCTGTGGTTAATATGAGGGATCAGGATTGGGATTGTTAAATAACTGACGCAAGGGGGCTACCCGATGTGTCCAAAACTGGATGGTACCTGACCAGGCGTCAATATGTGACGGGTTGGGAGTGGGAATGGGTTGGATATAGAGACAGTGAGTGGATGAACGTTTTGGTGAACTCTGAAGGAGTAATCATTATTCTATGTGACCGCACTGGACATCATGTCACCTGAGCGTGTTACGCAAGGGAGATTTTACGCATTGAGCTAACGCTAGCGCTAACCATCGATATCAACATGGCATGGTGCAAACAAATGTAAAATAAATATACGAGTGGCACTAATGCTTTGCTGTAAATGGCAGAAATTATAACAAGTTTACAAGAGATGAAGGGATGATTTTTCACAGGTAATTAACACATATTTAACCAAAGTTAATGACTTAACTGTAAAACGTGTATGCTAACATTCAAAACGCTTCAACGTTCAGGTTTAACCTTTTTAGAATCGATTTTCTTTTATCAAATATATTACCTACTGATATTAAACTGGTAAAATAAGGACTTGGAATACTGACTAATTAATCTGTGTGATATTTCATAAATTATGATGTAGACTCAATAATAATTGAACTGCACAGTTCACATCATAATACAAAATAATACAACCGTGTCAAGGTTAAGGCCAATTTATCTAGYTATTATGTTTTCTACACCTAATATATGTGTCAAAAAGATTTAATTTAATTTATTTGTTTTAAATATCTAAGGCTCGAGTCTGATTGATAAATATCTGCATGAATATCCAGCAGCTCAGCATTCATATCTGAAGCGCAAAATTCTGATTTTATCCCACTGTTRTTCATTTAAATTAGTTTCTTATTTAAATTTTCCACAAAGCAGARCATTCACAATTTCCTCAGCTTTATTTTGAGCCATAGTTTATGAAAATCAAGTAAGAAATAAKAACTTTATATGAGTTTATCTACAGGATGACGCCTCACAAGCTACTGACATCCATTGATTTTGTTAGCAACAAGCTAGCGACGTCCAATCCAGTAATACARATCAGAATATGTTCACAGTTTGATTCAAGAAAAATGCTTCAACAATGCAAAACCCRCCATAATTCTCTGTGGTAGGTTGGCTGAGCCTGCCAGTCACATAAACACACGATTCATAGTTTATGTTTAGGTCAACACCTACAACAAATGATGAACCATGTGTTATGTTAGCTTTAGCCACAAACGAGCGAGTTTTAAACAAAACCTACCTGCTGAGCAGTACTAACCCTATCTTGCATGTTTTACATGTTTTTCTGCTTTTTACACACCTGATTTAAAWGTACACATGAATAACAGACGTCTGCTGAAGAGCAGGACCCTTTTTTTAAAACATGCAGGATCGGACACCACTGCTCTACAAGTTCAGAGATCAGTGTCCTTCCCGCAGAAGCACAAAGAAAACGAAGCAGAAATACTGCAACGTTTTTAAATTTAGGTGTCGAGAACCAGCTTGCAAATCTGAACAGGAGCACTATTTTTAAAAAGTTCTAAAATGTCAGATTTTGTTTTCATTTTGCAGAAATGGACACAAATGTGAAATATGTGTTCTTTATCAGATGTTTACGGACACCATGCAACCAATTATCCGATCCATGTCATCTGAAACCAAGCTGCATGTTTGTAATTARGTAAGAAATGATCCCAACAGCACATGAAAGTTTTCTAAAACAGAACGTAAACGAGTGTACTAAACACACGTTCCTTCTAAAACTTTGTGAAAAATAAATTAAGAGAATTAAGAGAGACCTGTGTGACATTAAGGGGAATGAATTAGTGGAGCGGCACATCTGTGTTCAGCTTATTTCTCAGAGCACTAATTTGTCGAGCTGAGTGTCTTCCTGTTGAAGCATATCCACTCGTTCATTAACGTCACACAAGAATTTCACTTCCTAAAGTGGTCAGAGTGGGTGGGTGGGTGTCTGGAAAAACCGATGGAAATTCCTGAGTTCATCAGTTTTTTTTCTTAAACAAGCCTGTCATTATAAAAGCTTCAGCTGCTATCAGAGCTTCGGCTAGCTCTCACCTAGCAGCTTTAGCTGAAACGTGGTTTGTAAAATGCACAGAGCCACAGACCTTGAAGACCTCCATGGCGTTGGGCCAGTCAAAGTTGGACCTCTGCCACGGTTTGCGATCAGTCAGGCTTTCCGCGAACTCGTCCAGATAGAAGATGGCGTAGTTTTCCGGGTCCTGGATCTCGCTCTGAAACAGCTTCATGATGTTCAGGAACGTCTCCAGGGGACCGCAGAGGTAAATAACTGCAAACAGAGCAGAGAGGAGGAAGAAGTCAGTCTCACAGCAGGTTCAGACAACAAAACTGGAGAAATTAKTGATCTCATGGGTTTMTGTTRGGGATGACTCTCAGCTACTACCACACCGAATTTTAGCTCATTATCTGTAAATCTGACTGAGTTGTGTTGGTTAAAGTTCATTRGCTCAACCTGTTGAATCAGCTCCAAAGGTTCATCAGTTCTACAGGAACATTCCCACATAACAAAACTTGTCTGGCCCAGTACAGGCCCGCACAATACACTAACACTTGGCCCAAAGGTCACAAAGAATGATGGTCTGTTGGTGGCCCAGCACCACATAAAMYAAACCACARCTRGGCCAGTTGTGGCATTGACAGATTTGGGCCACCTAAACTAAACCACAGCTRGGCCAGTTATACGTAGCACTGACGTATTTCGACCACATAAATCAAACAATTGGCCAAGTTGTGGCATGGTCAGTTTAGGACCTTAAAGCAAACCACACCTGGGCCAGTTGTGCCATTGACTGAGTTGAGCCACATAAACCAATCTACAACCGGGCCAGTTGTGGCATTAACAGATTCGGGCCACATAAACCAAACCACAATTAGRCCAGTTGTGGCATGGCCAGATTTGGACCACTCAAACCAAACCACAACTGGCCCAGGTGTGGTTTGGTTTGAGTGGTTTGGTTTGGACCACTCAAACCAAACCACACCTAGGCCAGTTGTGCCATTGACTGAGTTGAGCCACATAAACCAATCTACAACTGGGCCAGTTGTGGCATGGCCAGATTTGGGCCACATAAACCAAACCACAACTGGGACAGTTATAGCATTGACATATTTGGACCACATAAATTAAACAATTGGCCTAGTTGTGGCATGGCCAGTTTTGGACCACTTAAACCAAACCACACCTGGGCCAGTTGTGGCATTGACAGATTTGGGCCACATAAACCAAACAACAACTCAGACATTTGTTGTATACCTTAGTAAACACAGTGCTGTCATTGCTAGACCTGGCCCATATGCGGTTGACAAACAACTTGCCATACCAGCAGTCAGCCAACATTGCCAGCTTGACACCAGATCTGGCCCACACCTGTCTCTGCTATGTGGGTTCTGTGATTTCTGAAGGTCTCATTAAAATCTGTTCAGTGGATCTTTTGATATTTTGCTAACAGACAAACAGTTGTTCTCTAAACAACTCTCATCTTCAACCAACTAAACCAGAGCAGACTCCAAAAGTTATTCAGTTGTTAATGTAGTTAACAGACATTTAGATGAACTCAAGTCCACAGGCAGTGGACGTGACACCCCCCCCCCCCACCTTTCATGGCAGTTTTTATTAAATAAAAACTTAATACAGCAACAGTAAAAGGTTGTTTTAAACTAAATAAAGGTCTAAAATCTGAATATTTTTTCTATCCTGCAGATTCCTCTCCGTGTTGCTCGAGGGCAATGTACCGCCGTTGTAAAAAATTCAAACTGAGGAGCTTTTTTTTTCAGTCTCTGAAAGTGTCTGAACCTCCTGCCTTCCCTCTGCCACCTACACCTCCTGCTGCTGAGTCATGAATTAAAAGCAAAGCTTTATTTCTCTGCACGGTTTACGTCCAAAGCTGCTGGTTAGCAAACATTTCCTCGTTTTTTTAGGCCGAAGTCAGCGACCGGTCCAATCCGAGCACTCCGAGTACTCCTGCTGTCTCCTTTAAGTTTTTACAGTATGTGATGTTGGAGATACACAAGTTAAAGAATATATTTCCAGTGGTAAATGGGAGTTTGGGTGTGTTCACGCGTTGATCTGGAGTAAGTTGAAAGAAAATAAGTCATACTGGGAGAAACAAGACAAATATAGCAAAATTTGATGCCTTAACTCTATAAAATGTTTAAAGTTAGTGAAAATAAGCAGATAAATCTGTGGTAAAATCTCTCAAAAATCACAAAACTTTATCTGTGATTGTGTAAGAACTATAAAATACATCAAAATACCAGTTTGATTGAAGTTTGAAAAGTTTGAGTTCTACAGCTCCAAGGTTTTCTCACTCATTTTACAAAAAAATATAATTTTCTTTTCAAATTTCACTTACAGCATACGATGTACCATTAAAGTGCCTGTGACATGTCTATCCATCAAATACAAAAAGTGAAAGAAAACACATTTTTATTTAAGAAAGCTTGCATAAAATGTGATTTTACCCATTTTGTCACATAAATGGCATATTTTCTTTCGAACTTGGCTCAGTCAAAGTGCAACAGGAAGTGACATCAAARGGGAACTCTTTAACAAGGAAAACTCTCTGCTCTTTGTTTATTAAAGCAATATTATTTGAACTCCGACTCATCCATCTCTCTTTGATAGAGACTCAAAATAATGTAAAGAAACATCAGATTCTTCTCTACAGTCTGTGTCGTTAGCTAATTTATCAATGCTTTGTTCCATGCAGACATTCCCCTTTGACATCACTTCCTGCTCCTTCACATGCAAATATCTCAACAACTGTTCATCTCAGCAGCCGGAAATTATTTTTGCAATATGCTAATAATGTTATCTTTCCAATAATGCCTTTATATGTATTTAAAAAATTTCATGCCACAGGCACTTTAAGGTAAAACACACTTTTCTCAACTGATCCACATATTCTGATGTGGTTTTGTTTGGGTTTTTGAGAAAATTGAGATAAACTAGAAAAATATCTGAACAGTAGTAAAGATGCTTCAGTGGTGGTCTGTTACCACCTTTAATTATTTAGGATGAAGCCTCTTTTCTTATTGTGACGAAGATGTTTTGTGATTTTCTTTGCTTTTAGAAAAGATGCACAATAATCTGAGGCTTTTTGTCGCTGCGTGCATTATATCTGAACACAAAAAGCTTCTAATATGAAAGTGAGACTGAATAATGGAGGACAAAAGGATGACAGATATATATGCTGTTAGATAATGTTGCTAATTTTCAAAGCTTTTCTCAAATGACATAAACTGGCCTAAAGAAAACGGTGAGGAATAAAAGAGCAAATTACTCGTCATGACAGCGTCCCAGACTCATTTTTCTCACAATAACAGCTTTGCCTTTTTTTTTTCTCGTTTCAGACGGCCGCTGGTAACGTTGCCTTACATAATTCTTTCTCCTCATTGATCGTCTCTGTAGCAATTTTATTTGCCAAGAAATCGTAGAGTTCGCTTACATAAAGACACAAAGAATTCACAGGAAACAGATGTGAGGCAGCGAGTTCTGCTTCGTGGAACAGAAAAATTAAAAGAATCCATTATTCGTATCGGTCCAAACGCCATGAATCAAAATGATGTTTGAGTCAAGAAAAAGAGGATTTAATACATCGAGCTTATTTTGTAAAATTAAAAAATAAAAAATAAAAAATGACAATGGGACAAAACATGAGTAAAACTTGTAACTAATCAAATGCGTCTTTAGAATTCGAAGACCCAAAATTAAAAAGTACTGTTAGCAAAATATTGCATAACCTGCTGGATCTTTATGAAACTCTGTGGATACATCTACAACAAATTCACTGTTTGCTTTAAACCCAGTTCAAGATGGCCGCTACAACCAATAACCTCCGTAAAAAACACAAACAAAAAATAAATGCGTGGCTGATTTTTTTTTTTTACCCCCATGAGATCTTCTAAAGATTAAACTCTAATTCTTCAAACTCAGATAATTTACAACTGGCCCTGTTTGATCTGTTTATGTAGCCAAATTCTATCAATGCCACACCTGGTCCAGTTGTGGTTTTGTTTATGTAGTGCTGGCCCATGCATGGACCACCTCTTGCAAACCACATCTGGGCCACCAAAGGGTCATTATTATTTGCTGTATGTGGGCTGAGGGTTAGTGCATTGTATGGGCCAGAACTGAGCCAAGACAGGTTTTGCTATGTGAGCAACTTTGAAAGACTTGATCTAACCCTGTGGACAAAGTTCTTTCTTCTGTTATTATTGCTAATTAATAATAATTAATAATATTATTAGTATTTTCTTAGGGTTAGGTTAGGGGTTGGAATGTTCTTGTGGTCCAGACTCGGTCTGCGATCATGTGACTCGGCCTGCCGGGACAAGCCCCGACAGAACCACCCGACAGGAGTATCTGACCTCCGGCTCCACAGCTCATCAAGAGGCCGCCCTCCGATTAGCTCTGCGGTTGTCACAACAACACGTCAACATGCTGAAAACTAGTTCCAGTCGTCCGAGCCAGAACCCAGAACGCTGCGGGACTTTTACTACTTTTACTGTTTGGAAGAACGTTCTGCTCCGAGACGTTCTGCTGCTTCCAACAGTGGTTCCCTCCAGATGTTTCCTGCATTACAGCTAAATATTTGTCCCAACACCAGACAGAAACTTCACTATCGTCTTTAAAAAAATTAAATTAAACATGAATGAAACTAAGATTTATAACAAAATAGATCAACTTTATACTTGAACAGTTAAAAGGAAAATATTTTGGGACCGTTGATCAATTTATTTCAAATCAGCTGTAAAAAATATTTTAAGTGTCTGAAATTAATACAGAGATTTAGAGGAGCTAAAAAATTACAGCATTAAACTGAGAGCTGAATGTCAGCCGAAATATAATGAAGTTAAAATGGAGTCATTAAAGCTAAAAGGAACAGAGCTACGACTAGCAAAACACAAGCTAGAAGCTAAAAGAAACAGAATATTAGCTAAAAGTTAAAAAAGAGCAGAACACTAGCTAAAAGCTAATGGAAGCAGAACATTAGCTAAAAGCCTAAAAAAATCAGAAAACTAGCTAAAAGCTGCAGGAAGCAGAATATTAGCTAAAAGCCTAAAAAATCTGAATACTAGCTAAAAGCTGCAGGAAGCAGAAATTAGCTAAAAGCCTAAAGTAGCAGAATGGTAAATGGCAGCTAAAATCAGCAGATTCCTAACAAAAAGTAGCAGAATGCTGGCTAAAAGCACACTGCAAAAGTTAGCCATTTAAAAACAAGTAACAACTAAATTATAATCTGAATCTTTTCTAATGAAGTTCAATAATCTGACAGAAAAATGACATGGATACACGTGGTTAAACTTATTGAAAYAAGAAAAATTTCCAGGCTRACAAGTTTAATAATCTAAAATATTCTGCTCTWGTTTAGTAAATCAGTCTCAAAACAAGATCAAAACATTGTTTGGCTGACATAGGAGTGAGATTTGCTTAGATTATGTAGAATAAAAACAATCACAGTCAGYATACTGAAGCAGATTATAACCAGAACATGCAGAAAATATTAGTAAATAGAGTTAAATGTTGTAAAGAGAAGTTACATGGAGCCTCCATCACCTGAATGAGACGAACATTTAGACAGAAAAACGAGCTAAACGCTGACTCAGCACATCTACAGGAAACATTTTTACACTTCACACTGCAGAAAACCTGCAGCAGCTAAATGCTCACGGGTTAATTACCTGTTAATTACCTGTTAATTACCTGTTAATTACCTGTTAATTAGATCTGAATAAATAAAGGTGACGAGTGATGTAACAGGATTCTTACGTCGCCCAGAAAGAAAAAATAAAAATGGTTTTGTGACTCGATAAGATCAAACAAACACGGATCTTTGACGCGTTGGAAGAGATGAAACCGGACCTTCTTAGTGTTCCGGTCCGGTTCTCATGGACTCCTGACTCAGCAGGTCCAGCTGCAGCAGACAGGATCCCAGCCTGAACATTCCTTTCTTTCTGCACCTCCGTTTGCTTCGGCTTGTGTCTGCCTGTTAGCCAAATATCTCAAACTACCGCTAAATCCTTTAAAGAACGTACGGATTCTTAACTTCTGGAGTTGATGTTCTTCGACAGAYAAGAGGGAAGACTTTGAATCTGTCTTCATCTACAGATTATAATCTCATCTACAGAATAATCTGAGTTTAAAGGCTGAGAGTTAGTAGATTGYGATTCATCAAAAACAGGTCTGCTTCTGTTCTGGACTTCACGGGCTCAGGAGCAGAACACTAGCTGTGAACACTGATCACCTACAGCCAATCAACTAAAGCTGCTTAAAGCTCTATCACGCAAAGAAGAAGMCGTATGTAAACACCATCCAGAACCACTGAAACAGACCGAGGCAAAGCAGAAAACTGTTCTGTGCTCAAGAGACAAACCTGAAATTATGCCTGGAAAAAAACAGTTRAAAAGAGCAGAACACTAGCTAAAAGCTAAATGAAGMAGTTGACTAACTAAACCTAGCAGAACACCAGCTGCAAGTGAAAACAAAACATTATCTTAAAGAAACAAAACACTAGCTAAAAGCTAAATGAAGCATTTCACTAGAACACTAGCTGCAAGCAAAAATAATTAAAACAGCTTAAAGAAACAAAACACTAGCTAAAAGCTAAATGAAGCAGTTCACTAGCTAAACCTAGCAGAACACTAGCTGCAAGCTAAAACAATTACAATATTAGCTTAAAGAAACAAAACACTAGCTAAAAGCTAAATGAAGCAGTTCACTAGCTAAACCTAGCAGAACACTAGCTGCAAGCTAAAACAATTAAAATATTAGCTTAAAGAAACAAAACACTAGCTAAAAGCTAAATGAAACATTTCACTAGAACACTGGCTGCAAGCAAAAACAATTAAAACGGCTTAAAGAAACAAAACACTAGCTAAAAGCTAAATGAAGCAGTTCACTAGCTAAACCTAACAGAACAC